>NW_020189809.1:915258-931876 GCF_900000015.1 Plasmopara halstedii
AATAGCCAGGGGAGTAGAAGGGCTATGAGCTGAGCTCAAGCGGTGGCCTGAGCTCTTGCGGTCGCAGACACAGAGCTCGCTGGAGCGTTATGGGTCGTTAACCCATACGTCGCAGGACGACAATCGAAGGAAGTCGACGGCGTGCCTTGAGTTTGGCAAAGCCAAATCGGAGGTGTCGCTCCACACGCACGTCCACTTCTTTGTTGCTCAAATGTAAGTTTTACAATGAGGAAAGTTTCCGGTGCCGTCGCACCCATCGCCCAAAGAGCGCTTCGTCATCTGTAGTGCTTTCGCCAAGTGCGAGCACTACAGGTATTGTCCGCATTGCGGATGCACGAGAGTCACTTCGCTGAACACGCAGACGTGTGCGATATGCTTCCAACGAAAATTGTTGTGGAACCAAGAAACGAGCTCGAAGAGCTATCCGTTCGGCAAGCTCCTATTCCGTAATGGCCGGGGGCCTGATGATGTGGAGATGTAAAGATCGAGTTACCACGCCCTTCGCTTCCACAGCGGGATCCGCCGGGCGGAAGCCATATCCTACACGAGGATCAATGACCGGCCGTGGATGGGAGCGCACCAGAGCCGCCTTTCGGGTAGCTTCCAGCTGCCGCTTCTGTGCCTCATCGAAATTATTGGTGATGACACCACGTCCCTCAGGTGATGAGAGGTCATGAAACGGACATGAGGTCCGCAAGGCACGAGCAGGGCTCGTCTCACGCCGCTGGCGCAGCTAGACTTCCTCGTCATCCCATGCGGGAAAAGGAGTGTCTGACTCTTAGTCGACCACCTCCACATCCTCAACATATTCACTCGTCATTGATAGCGTGCGCAAAGCGCGACGCTCGTGCTCATCGAGCCTACGATGTACATCTCCCCGGTGCCGCGGACGCACTGTCCGACATCGCACCGCGTGCGGGAGACGAAGTTGGGCTCTGTTCGTGCTAGCTGTCAGAACCAGCGAGACTTGGAGACTTTAGTGTCGTTGACACAGGGTTCATTGAGCACGAAAGTCGTTTTGTTCCAACGAACCAAGTTGCAGTGTCTAGCGGACACGCAAGCCTCGTTGAGGCAATAATCGATTGAGACTGTAAATGTTTTCAATCTTAATAGGGGAGAACGTAACGGGGTTACACTTACCCTAATATCTGGTGGGGTGCCACACGAGATGGACATGGTGTGACTACACCCAAATAAGAATACGGTAAGTGGCAGGGTAGCCAGTAGATATGCATGGGGTTTAGTGTCTAGGGTCTAAGCCAATATCCTGTGAAGTGGCGGGGATACTCAAAACTCCGAGAACTCGTGGGGGTTTTAGGCGCCACTTCGGCAAGACTGCCCAGACGTCGAAGACGCTTATTATCAGAAGGATCATGACGCTTTGCGTCGTCTTGCACACCGCAATTTTCGGTAGTAGCCCGGAAAGCCGGAGGGCCATAGGCTGAGCTCAACCTATGGCCCTGGGTTTCTGTGGTCGTATACTCACCCGTGTGAGAGACCATAGAGCTCGCAGGAGCGTCATGCTAAGTCTCATATGTCGCAGGGCGACAATACGCAGGAAATCGGCGTTGCACCTTAAGTTTGGCAAACCCAAATCTAAAATGGCGCTCAGCGCGCACGCCCACTTCCTTGTGGCTTCGCCGTAAGATAGACAGCGAAGACAGTTTCCGGTGCCTCTGCATCCATCGCTCAGAGAGATCATCATCATCTGCAGCGGTTTCGCCAGGGGCGAGCACCACAGGAATTGTCCGCATTGCGGGAATAGGGGCATCTCCATTTTAAGCTCAAAGTCGAGCGTGGTAGCAATCCATTGATTTCTCTTGGGGTACCAAAAAGCGAGCTCGCAGATATTTTCATTGATCGAGCCCAGCTTATGTAGTGGCCGGATGCTCGACTACGTAGACGCCTAACGATCGAATGATCGAGTCTTTTGCTTCAGTAGTGGGATCCGCCGAGTGGAAGCCGAACTCCACACGAGGGTCTAAGATCGAACGTGGATGCGAATGCATGAGAGCCGCTCTGTGTGCAGCCTCGAGTTACTGCTCCTGTGCCTCGTCGAGGTGATCGGAAACAATGCCACTTCACCTGGAAGCCGAGAGGTCGGGAAACGGACACGGTGTCCGCAGGGTTTGAGCTGGGCTTACGTCGCACCGTTGGCGCACCTTATCCTCCTCGTCTTCCCATGCTGGAAAGGAGGATCCGACTCGTAGTTGACTTCTTTCAAGTCTTCGACGAGGAAATTTGTCGCCCGATGTGGGCCGCGGAATGTTGCGTTCGCTTGCAGAGAACTTGGGATGTGCTTCCCGTGAAGCCACGGGAATACTATCCGGAGATGCACCCTGTGTAGAAGAAGAAGGGCTTTGCCTGCTGGTGCCCTCGGAACCAGCTAGGCTAGGTGTTTTGCGTATCAAGACACAGAGCTCATTGAGCGGAGAATGCTCAAGGTTGTTCTTAAGAACGTAACCGTGTCTAAGACACGCGAGCCTCATATGAGGCGAGTGGTTTCTTGTCGCGGTAAGGCCACACCATTGTGTGATTACATTAGCTTGGGTAATCCACACCTATGTACGGTCACACCATCTTAAGCGACCCGCTCTTTCATACAAGGGTACGTGTAACGCCGTTACACTCTTCCCAATTAAATTTGTTAATAACCACAATTCACATTCAACGGTACTGATAAGATTCGAATTCTTAAAGGGACACGTGGCAGGATTGCCATTAGTTATGCATATTGATTAGGTTTTAATATTTTAATTCGGTATTACGAAATTAATAAGGAAACACGAAATTAATAAAAAACTAGGGTTTTAGATATTGTCGGCTCTGCCGCAACTAAAACAATTGAATACAGTTTCAATTTTGAGCGAAGATTCGCTTTACCTTGGCTAAGGTATAAGTACTCTTCGGCGCAGCGGATTGCGATCCGCTGCACTCGTGCTAGTTCTTGTAAAGAACGTTAGGTCGGTGAGCTTAGCTTAGCTTCCAATTGAAAGGGATATTTATATATGGAAGATGTGCAACTTGCGTTATATCAATTATATATGATTTTTTTGCTTGATAAAGTCTCTTTAATTTCTGACATGTGACTAGCAGCTCAGCGGAATCATAGTTGACGATCTTTGCAGTCAAGATACAGTTTCTAGTTAAAATAATCGATTTTTGAATAAAATTATATTGATAGAGCTATGGCAGCACCGCTGCACACAGTGTCTCGAGGTCTGCAATCAAAAGGCCAAAAATCGGTGTATGAGTCAAAGTGCTCTTGCGACATGGACTTCTTATAAGTTTGAGGTTGGAATCACTCAATCTTCTATTAGCGGCATCCTCGAAATGAGTCGCGAGCTCGTGGCCATGACCGATGTTAAGCATTCCCAAACGGCCCCACGTTGCACATCACCCGCAGCTCGATGAAGCCTTGGCAACATGGGTGCTTCAATGTCAGACAAGGCATGTAGCCATCACTGGAGATCTCATCAAATCCAAAGCAAAAGTCTTTGCTGACCGACTTGGCTTGCGCGAGGATACAAACAATTATTCTAATGGGTCGCTGCAACACATTCAAGAAAGGAACAAGCTGCGTTGCATCAGAATCCATGGTGAGAGTGGTGCAGTAGATCAGGCAGTAATCGGTGCTGCCCTTCCTGTGCTTTTAGCAGTCATTGATCGGTATGAGCTGAAGGATGGGTTCAACATGGATGAAAGTGGTGTGAATGTTAGCAACGTAATTTACATGGGAGTCCTTTATTTTATGTCTTCGTAGGATTATATCATTTTATGGCTCCAGAAAAGACCATTGAACGTAGACAAGACAAAGTAAGTTTGTTTGCATATAATCATGGCCTTTTAAATCAAAAGATTGACTATATATACTATTATTTTCCCTTCTGTATCATAGAACCGCATCACTATACCTTTTGCTGCCAAAGCAGATGGGTCAGAGAATCCCAAGTCATTGTTCGTTGGAAAGGCCAATAAGCCTCGCTGTTTTAATCGTAAGACAGGAGAGCAACTGGGTTTCTATTTTTGCACAAAAAGAAAATGTGGATGACTGGCGTCCTCTTCCAGAAAGGGTTGACAGCGACATGGAGGTACAATATGTAAACGCTTCAAATATGTTCCCAATTGTTTCAATCACTGTTCTTCTTAGGCCAAAATAGCCGGATCCTTTATTCACTAGATAACGCCACTTCTCCCAAAGTCGACGATCACGAGGTAAATAATTTCGAGGTAGTCTTCCTTTCTCCAAGCTGCACGCCTAAGTTCCAGCCCGTGGATGCTGGAATAATCTCCGCGTTCAAGCAACATTACAGACGCTGTCATTTCAAAATAGGCGAAACCGACATTTCTAAGATTGATCAGCTAACCGCAATGAAATGAAACAAAGTAGCTTGGGAGGAGATATCAATAGCTACCATGGCCAATATTTTTCGCCACACTGGTCTTTCTGCAGGACCTCCTCAAATATCGGTGCCCAATACTGAGGAGCAATGCATCTGTACGACGCTATCTAAAGGCTTTCTCTTGATAATTCCATGGCTATTAAAGATATTTTGAGTCCGGTGAAGGAGGACGACACAGCAAATCTAAAGTTGAATGACAACGACATTATAGCCATGGACTAGAAAGATGAGGAGAATGAAGATCAAGAAAATGAAGATGTGGAAAAGCAGATAGTCACGAATCTCGAAAGCTAAAGAGCCTAGCAGATACTGCTTCACTGCTGGATTACGAATCCCACGGATAGCGCACATTCGAGAAGTGCAGGAATCTCTCAAAACGACGGCGACAGTCCAGACTACCATCAGTTCGTGGCTGGTTTTAAATTAGTCCAGCATGATTGCTTAGCACTTCATTGTCTTCAACATCAACAAAATTCGTGTTTATAAAAAGAATGTTAATTAATTCAGTACCTAACGTCGCCTTATGTGCATATGAGAGAAAGATCCAAAGGGAGCGGGCTAGGCAGAGCGCTATATACACGGGTCGCTACTATGAGTTAGTAACTGGTACTTGGCTACATTCAAATAAGCTTGCTGGAACAAACATTTATTAGTTATACGAGGGTATGAGTTACTCAGATATGAGTTATAATTGGGACAACTGTATTTTTAAAAAGTAAAGAGTTCCTGTATAACTTTCGCAAAAAATCAAATCATGAAATAGAGTATTTGCCAAATCTGGTAAATTACTATCGTCGCTTTTCTGATATCATCGCTAGCTGCGTTTCACTTGCTTGCCATCAGCTGTTAGGGAATCTTAGTACGGTAGAACCTGTCTAAATTAAACTTGTTTAATTTGAAACCCTCTCCAAATGAAACACTGTTCCCCAGTCCCAGCATGTTTAATTTAGACAGGTTTTACTGTAGTTTAATCCTGTAACAGATTTCGAATTTACCCCTGACTCTTAAGTAGCTTGGAAGCAGATGTAAAACCGTTAGCCCTCTGCAGGTCGATCACATAAATGCTGGCGAGCATAGGATTTCCCATTCCTTCACAGCTCGACGACTAGTAAATCTTGGAGATTAAGTCGGGCAACAAATTCAGAAGCTACCTCCTGGTTCTATGCAGCATGCAAAATTGGTAGGTCCCTCTGCAAACAAATCACATAGATACTGACAAGCGTACCTTGCTTTTAAAAGTAACTTGGAAGAATCTGCGCGCCAAAAGTACCACAAACTCGCACAAAAAGATGACGCCGGTACTGTGTTGAGTTCCATAAAAGTGGACTTGAAGGACGCTGTTCTTCTGCTCAATCGCTACAACATAGAAACCATTTACTTTCAAATGTCGCTCTATGTCGGCTCGGGATGGTTGATTTGTAAATGTGCACGAGAAGCCCCCCCTAGATTAAAATTCAAAATAAGAAAGTCAGAATTCTTAGTCATGAAAACCAGTCGGGCTTTATACGTGGTCTCAATCTGCTTCCAGAATTGCCAAAAGTCAAACGATGAAAATTCTGCATTTGAAGCCATCAATGACACGGGAGGAGCGGTAGGAATTTGGAAAACAGCATCAATGCTAGGTGACATTTTTTGAAAAGCAGCGAGTGCACTTTGCCGTCGACGTTCTGAGTACGTATCCTTGTCATCATCTTCATTCATTAATGATTGCAGATAAGTGCTGGAAGTATTGAATCCTGCTTTGATAATACCCTCGTGATTCCGACTTAGATTCGTGACTTGTTGTCGAGATTTCCACTGACATGACACTTCACTTTGTTCCCGTAGAGATGACATGATAGGCTGTATTGCAGCAGAATGAATCGCCGCATCGCCTTCGTCCGAACTGTCGTCATCAACCAGGTCATGCTCTCGAGACTGTCGAAAATCAGAAAGAAATTCTGCACTAGATGGGACACGTAATATAGGCTAAGAAACTTTTCTTCAACAAAACACAACGCTTCAAACCCAACAACCAACCCAAAAAGCTTATCAGCCTGTGATCCTTTACGGTAGATTGTACACAGGAGCCACGGCGAGATGACTAGATGCACCTTTCAGTAATAATCAAATGTCAATATCAGCACAAACCATTAGTTTGTACAAAGACGTACTGTAACCAAAATGAGCGTAGTAAGGTATATGAGATTGGAATCAGACGACGTGATATATTTCACCTCCACAAATCCGAATGCAGACAACGTAGCGATGCCCAGCCACAAAGCTAAGTAAGAAAAATTAAAAAGATGTGCGCGTACTCTCAACATTTATGCCAACCTATCGCACACGACCCAACCCCAAGAATGGTAGCAGTTTGCAAGTGCATAATCATACGGTTTCCATCTCGCTGCATCTTTTGCCACTTGGCATTGATGAAAAATCCATGGAGACTAAAGGTGAGTGACGTTGCCGCGTACATGAAATACAAGTTAGCCAAAGTCACATGGCCTGATACTATGTGAAACTTGAGAATGTTGGCGTGAAAAATGCAAATGACCTAAAAGATACACATTTACTTATCAGAGCACATCTATAATATTGCATGGACAACTAGACCGTACACCGCCGAGAATAAACGCAACAATCGAGGAAGAACCGATAATAACTCCCAAGATAATCAAACGACGACGAATCTTGCGTAATATCGAGCGTTTAGTGCGTTCATATTCCTCCCGGCTTATTTCCACAATCTGTGCTCCACACTTATCATGGCGGAAGTTCTGCCATAGAAATGTCAATAAGATTCTGGACAGATTGGCGTTTGAAACGACGAAGAAGACGTACACTAAACCGCATCAATAAGCGCACGACCTCTTTGTGCAAGCGCACTTTCAAGAAATTATATAGATTTTAGAAAAAAATAGAATTCTCAATCTATCTATGGATAATGCGAACAGTACGTGTCGCAAGCATAATCGAAGTCGATTACTTTCTTGTCTCAATAATTTTCACTTTGGCTTTGCGCGTCTTCTTCGGACGACCAATTTGAAATCGGTTACGCTTGTGAAGGCTGTCAAAGCGATCTAATAGCGGGTTGCCTTTAGGCTTCAGCGTTCGCATGTTACCTGTAAGCTCCTCCGCAAACGAGACCGGAGTTTCTCGTTCAAGTTTACTGCATAGCAAATAAGAAGACGCCATCAGTCTCGATAGTCACCGACTAATCAATTTTTGCACATTCTACTCACGTGTATTTACCACCCACGCGTACCAGAGGCGACTCCTGCAGTTTCTGTTCTTGCCGCAACTTTTTTAACTGCTGCTTTTTAATTGCTTCCTTCTCGCTCTTTAAAATGTCCTGAAGAATGTGATTTGAGCTGACCCATCATAAAATTAAGCACCAACAATGAGTAACATGGTTCAAAAATAGTCATGCCAAACAGAACGTACGCATTTATCTGTTTAATGATAGATTTTTCAGTACGCCGCATCTGGTGTTCCAGCTCCATCTGCTTGTGTCTCGAGCGCTTGTTGCGCTGCGCACGTGTCACTTTCTGTGGCCGTTTGTACGTCTTCCTCTCCGTACAATCGTCCTCAAAATCGCTGGATTCGTTCTCAGAGTCCTTTTTGATAAATTGAAGCGTCTCCTCAGACATCCCCTTAGCCACAGGCTCCTGAAGTTGTGCCTTTTTCTCGCGCTTCTCAAGTTCCAGTGCCACCGCCTCAGCCATCACGTCCTGATGCGAATCAAAGTCCGGGTGGTAGGACTGGCCCGCAGCCGCTACCTCAACAGTCGCTACAGCGTGCTTAGTGGAAGCCACCAGATTACGCCTCTTGGTCTTTCTGACTACCACGGGTGCTAAGTACTCGTCGAGAGTCTGGTTCTGCTCATCAATTTTTAAGCTACCGTCTTGGTTCCAGAGGTCTTTAACACTGTCCATCTCCATAGATTCACTCTGATTCTTCAGTTGAAACTTTTGCTCCCTCATCTTTTTCACGAGTATCATTTCGTTCTTATTCAATTTCGAAGCGTTAAACTTTCGGGTGCTAGCCAGAACAGGGTCTTTTTGCATTTTCTCAAGCTTCTGCTTCTTGGTAAGACGAGCACCGCCTTTGGAGTCAACCTGAAAGAGATCCTCAGCCTCAACATGTTTAATCTTCTTATCCTCCGCGTCTTGCCGTATACTCTCCTCCACCTGCGCACCAATGACTTTGACGCGCTGTTGACGACGACGCTTGGTGCCCATAGTTTAGTTGAAATGCCAGCCAGTGGAGCTTACTCAAACTACAATCGGGGCAAGAAGTGTGAAATCTGTAAGAATGTAAAAGTCAGCCTTATCAAAACTTTCAGCCAATCACAACGTGTATTGCCGGAAATCTGAGTTTGGACAAGTGATTCAACTCAAAGAACAATGGCGTTGTCTCCGTACGCACGTGCTGGTGCTGAGGAAAGCCGCGACGATCTGGCGCTAATGCGTCATGCCAGTGGAGTTTTCTCACCACAGGCTGTACAGCGTAGCTTCACGACCGAGGACCTGCCCAGCGCTAAGCCATTCGCGAGCGTGGTGGACCCGGCGTTGCAGACGAAGAAGCGCTCGAGCTCGGACATTTTTGAAAGCAGTCGAATAGCTATCATTAAGGGTATTCAGGGAGTGGGACTCGATCGAATGGTAAACACAATGCAGAAGGCTTTTACATCTGACGACTCCGAGCGCGTACTGAGAGCAGAGTGGCTTGTGGTGGAGACGGAGGAAGAGCAGCTCCAACGTCTGCAAGAAATCGTGCGAAAGCTGCAGAAAGCTTTCAAGTTTTCTAATCGCTTACGAACGCTCGTCAAATTGGCTAATACTACATTAGCTAAGTGCGAAGAATTGGTGGAGCGAAGTCAAACACATCTCGAGCAATGTAACCTAATGTTCACTCAATTTGTCAATGAAATCGCTACACTTACAGACTATTTAAGCAAATTGAGAGAGGCTGTGATTCCATCTCTGCAAGCTAAAGATCACAACGAAGAAAAGAAAAATGCTCGGCGAGCCGAGTGGGCACTGGCGAGGATGGCTCAGAGTACACAATCCATGGTGTCTGAATTGAGAGAGAGTATGGATGAATTATATGATTTGGCGATTGATTGCACTAAGCTGATGGTGCAAAGTATCACATTGCTGCATCTACGAGGACGATCAGCAGACTTTAGTGGCACAGGAGTGGCAGCGGGTGCCGCTGGTGTTGTGGCTGGTGCAGTTGTGGGTGTTGCCGGAGTGGTGGCCGCTCCAGCAACTAGTGGACTTAGCTTACCCATATCGCTTGCTGGCAAAAGTTTGTTTTTGTCGGGTATTGCGGCATTGACACCTTCCAGTATCATGCTCAGTCGTACGTGATTAATAATTGATTATTATGCAGAGGGTCTTTTGATTACATTTGCTGATTTGTGCAGGTCAAAGCCAACAGCTGAATGGACTTTCGTTGCTAGTCGTTAACTTGAAGTCGTGTCTGGAGATCATGAATCAGAAGCGCGAAGAGATGGCGGTGGCGTTTGCTGCGGTTGAGGCTCTTGATTTAGATGTGAAGCAAGCCACAGACTTTTGCCAGGATGCGATTGAACTTGAGAGCTCCATTTACGTGAGTATTGCGCTTTCTGAAAATTCACTGATAATTCATCTAACTCACTTGTAGGAAAGCTCGTGGGGCTTTATTGAGGATATCAGCGTGAAGCTTTCGACGCTCACACAATCAGTCGAGCTATTTCAAGCGTCGCCGAGCATTTGGCACTTTTGCAAGTCAGAGGATGCGATGTATCAGTATTTGCTTGCCGAAGAGGAAGACTGAACGGCTATAGCATTCTGGTAGTATGATTGATTATCGCTGCTGTCACGCAAAACGCATATTATGCTAGATGAGATATGTAGATGGTGCATCGAATGTAAAGGGATTGCTATATGTGAGAAAGCGGCATGGTTCGTACAAATTTTGCGGATTTTTCGCAACGTATGAACTGCGAAGCCAAAAGGGTTATACTTCAGCTCACTTTAAAATCAATTATCAAAAATATATTAGCCAGTGGTGAATGAATTAGTGCGAACCACAAGTAACCATTGATGTGTATGACCGAGTGGTCGAAATCTAGACTAGATTGTGAGTAATTCTCAGCTACTCGAATAGTAAAGCCTTATAGGAGTATATTTTAGAATATATATGTTCATGAATCACTGCAAGTTTTCGAGCGATCGTACATCCCAAATGGCAGCCCAACAATTACTTTGGCGACTGCGTCATCAGCATTTTTGGAGAAAAATGAGCGACATATATTTTGATTGTCCGGAAGTGCTCATTTCGTATTTGCGCTCCTTACTGTCCGAGATAGTTTTTTCCAGACATGAAAAATGCTTGATTTGGACATGATTGGATCCTAAAAGATAAAAGTGTAAGTGCAACATGGGCCACTGATATCTGTCCTATTTGCTCTATGCACGCACCAAACCTTAGAGTCAATCAGTCATTACTGCGCTGTCGGCATTCTGTAAGGAATAGACCATTACCATCCGAAACAAGAGGCGGTCTTGAAACAGCTTGACCAGAAGCAACGCTTCATTTTACAATACTTCAACACGTCGTGGCCTGAGCATTCACACATGAACTATCCAAAAGTAGCATTCGGGATTTACAATCCTGGCAATGGGAGAGCTGGCGAATCGTTATAAAAAAGCCATGTCCCTTTGACCTTGTTCGACGTCGTTCAGTACGCGGGCTAAATAACCTGCAAGGCGTTATTCAGTATGTGCACATTTGCACTAATAAGCCGTGATGTACGTGACATTATTGTCTTCCTTGCTGAAGGGCGCTTAAGTCCTCAATTACTGATTAACAAAATTTGAGATTGCTTTATCGAATTGTATCACCACAGTATACTATACTTAACCAATTTTAGTTGTTTACTTCGAAAACAACTCTACTATATTGTCAGAAATATTTTGTCTGGATTGAACCCCAATTCTTCAATACAATGCCTGAAACTTCGATGACCGATGAGATATCTAGACTTTTTCGTTGTCGAAGACAGGGGATTGTAGCTGGCGTAGCAGCATTTGTACGTTCGGCTCAAATGATGTTTCTGACGAGTTTGGTCCCAAAAAGTTTGATTGGACAATTAAGAAGTTGTGATCAGAAACCAAACAAATGTGCTATCGCAAGGTAATAAACTTGAGAACACGTCGTTTCTATATGGCTTGTCTGTCAATTCTCGGTGTTTGAGTAATCAGATGCAACCGAAGTCAGTCACGAACAACATTGATCGTGAATGCTCACAAGTTGTATTCGCAACCACGAAGCTACCTTTCAAGGCTCGCCACTGGTGATCCCATTCGTTTGTGATTCTCGATTGGCCAAACTGTCTGATCAATGTTCCTTATGAATATATATATCAGGAGCCACCATCGGGTCTATTGCAATGGGGTTCTCCAAGAACGCTGATGTCGCACCGATGAAATATTTATTCGTGCTCGATCGAGGCGCACATCTGTCGTCGCCGTTGTACTTGTTGTGAACGTGGCCGAACACTGAGATCTCCGACTCATCCACCACAAAAAGTGGTAAAACTGAATTTGTTTTTTTTGTGATTGGGCACATAAATGCGGTAAATTGCTCGGTGTGCTATGAACAGTCGCATTCAAGCCGGTGCGGCAGAGACAGCTCGATATCTGTTTTGAAAAGAGCTGGTGGATTTTAGTATAAGTTCCGAATTAATTAATTTGCAGGTTCAATGACTTGCAGGTGTCATACACTGACTATTGCCACCAAATTTAGCGACAAGGGCTGAGGAGTACAATACATACTAAAAAAGTAACATATTAAATGAGTTTACGGTACGATCGTCGTGCGTCGTTATTTATACACGTCGACTTGATCCTCCACGACTTATCTTTCTCACACTTAATTTCACCCGGCTCGCGGCGTACGATTCGAATCTCTAAATAGCACACTATTATCTTTGCAATGTCGGATCAGGTCTCGAATTCGATGGAATCAAGTTTATCATTTTCTTTCGCATGCGGCGGCTGGCTTAAGATGTACCTCTTTGGTGTAGCCAAGGCGTTACAGAAGTTCGAGCTGGAGAAAAACGCGCGGCTTATTGGCTGCTCGGCAGGTGCGCTGACAGCAACGGGACTGGCATTAAATTGCGACTTTGACGCCATTCGTGACCACGTCCTGTATCGCATTGCCCCTCAGGCACATGCATCTCTGGCCAGCTATTTTCGCGTACGAACGTATTTGCGTGATACGCTAGCGCGCCACTGCTGTACTCATCTGTTCGAGACACTCAATGAGTCGCAGCGGCTCACGATCGTCTACACTTCTTTGACGTCGCTTAAGTCGCGACGCGTCACAACTTTTGACTCAGCAGAGCACCTGACAGAGACCTTGCTTGCCTCGTGCTGCGCTCCGCCTATCGCTGGATTACCTTTTAAACTTGATGGTGAATGGGTGATGGATGGTGGCATGCTTGACTTTCAACCAGTTCTAGATGACAAGACGGTGACTATCAGTCCGTTTTACTGCGTTGGCGCGGACATCAAGCCGTCAGTGTATGTGCCAATGTGGTGGGCGTTATTTCCGCCCGGTGTACGTGATGTCGAGTGGCTCTATGACTTGGGTTACGAAGATGGTCTTAGGTGGATTGTCAAGAATGGTCTAACTGGGGGTCACAAGAATGTTGTTATTCCAAACAAGAGCACCAAATATGCAGGCGGCTGGAATACAACGGTGGGTCGAGTGGTTGGTTACCGCGGTTTTGAAAGTCACTTCCTAGATGCCCTCTTCATCGGGCTTTTTGTATGTTTATGGAGACCAATGGCGTTCATGTGTCTGTACCTGGAGCTATATCTGCAAGCCATTGTAACTGGCGGGAAGGCTGTGGTTTTTGGAGCCGCTGCCAAACTGCTCATTACAAATGTTTTTATGACTTCGCTGGCACTTGCTTTGGCCACTCTTGGCTTACAGCATACCATGCTCTTCTTGTTTGGACTGGCGGTGACAGGTTTTTTTCTGGGTGGAATGGTCCTACTGGTTGGTGGTTTGCAACAAGCTAGTGCAGTGGCATCTGCGGATTGGCAGCGTTGCCGTTCGTATATGCGCAGCATTACAAGTCTGTCGCTCTTCTTACATAGCATTCCACTGATTGGCCCTAAAGTACAGGTCAAACGGCATGACTTTTTACTAAAGAACTCACTTGTGTATCGCGTAGCAATGCACTTTGTTTAGATTTTTAGTAGCAATGGTGCCTATGAGTATGTATGAATGTGACCAGACAATTTGTTTTGTATTTTTAAGCGACCGACTTCATTTCATATCGAAAATTACTTCGGAAGTCTGAAACTACTCCAACACGACTTTAATTTCTCACCTCGCGTAAGGACAAACTCACCCCTTTCTTGTTACTGAAATCACGTTCCGTTATAACGGTCAGGCAAGAGTTGCTTACCCAGTTGTAACGGATAGACAGCATATGCTAACCTAGATGTAACGGCCCGCAGTATACATACGTCTACTTATTTTCTTAGCCAGCTTATCCAGTTGTTAGTTACCCAATTGTAGCGGCCAGGCCTCAATATAAGAAAAGTCAACGCATTGAGCGATATATTTTTTGCAGCGATTTTTCGCAGCACATATTTTGCCGACCTGGACAAAACTCGCGCTAAATGCACGTGGTATTCGCATTAATAAGCGCTCTAACAGTGCATATACCATGTACGTCTACTAGCCAGGAGTGAGTGACACATAATTATTTCATAGCATTGAAGCTTTCGCAGCAATTTCGCAGCTCTGACAGATTTTTCGCATGAACAAATCGCTTATGCAGACATGTCTATATCGGGGTAAGTGCTGCACTAAACCCTCATACAACTGGTGATCTGTATCAAAACAATACAGAACAGTTGTACGAAATTCACACGTATCGAAATATAGAATTTATGACAAAAGATAGTAAAAGGAATATATTTAACTTAGATTGAAATAGTACTAATTTTCAACGTATGTATTTCTGAATTGAAGGCGCTAACTATCGTTGTTAGTTATCTCAAGGGCTCTCGGTTTCGCTCATCGAAGCATGTACTTCTCTAGGCGATCGTACGCAAACTTTGATTTTCTCTGTGCAAAGTGCACGGCAATCCCGTTGCACTTGGTAGCACTACTAGTCAGTCACACGACCGAGTCGTTGAATGATTGTATCGTCTGTGACAATGGAACATAGCTGTTCGATTCAAAGTCCCACGGAAAATAGACCAGCTAAACACGCTGTTATTTTAACTTGGGTCCCGCTGGGATCAGCAGATTTGTTTTCAAGGAGCTGAAAGGGGTAAGGTACTCGTCACTTTATAAATACGCTAATGAGGCACGTCTAAGAGCGTCTCGGCCGGGTCTGGTGAGGGAATAGATTAGTCTTACCGTGAGCCTGCTGATGTTGAGCGTCCACACATTTGACAAAAGAAACGCGAAAATTTCCCCCTTTATATAAAGGAAACTGAGGTTGCCTCGGATCTGCCTTGTTTAACAGAGTCATTGCGAGTCGGCTTGAGATTCCCAATCTGGGAGGCTGAAGAAAATGGGCACTTATGTACAATACCGGTTTAAAAGGCGCGACTGATTGATTGAGTTTGAAGCGATAGCTTAAATGGATGTCTGCACGGTCTGATCAGGCATATCGAGCGCGGTGGAAGTCATAGAGAGAGGCGTGAGCTGATACGGTGTGCCTAGGAGTAAAGAGCTTCAGTCACATAATGCACCCCTAAGCGGTAGCAATTTTTTATTTTAGTAAGCGGATGCAGCTTGCAGCGAGACCTTTCGCGTCTACCCTAACTCATTTGATGGTGCGGTGGACATCGCCATTCATTGCGGATATAGCATCCGTGGCACAAAGCAGGACGCAGCGCCTGTAATGTAAGCTCTTCGCGATCGCCAGGCGATTGGCCTCAGCCATGCTAAGCAAGAATTGAATGACCTCTCTCACGAAACATCCGCGCCTTACATGCCTCCTTCGCTTTTGACTGATAAGTATGAAGAGTAGGACCAATACGCAAGAACGGACGACGATGTCCTCAAGGGAAACGTCGAATCACGATAGGCACAGGATGGTCTACTGGGAACGAAAGCAGGAGGCCAATGAACCCGCTCTTAATGGAGCAGCACTCTCTGAGAGAGGTGGGGCTCAATGCCCAGATTTGTTAAGATTAAGGTTTCAGGCTCGTGTGACCGCGGTAAGACCTGAAAGTTTCAGGAGCGTCGTGCAAATATGCACGACACCAGACTGTCAAAAGCATTAGGTGGTACGCAGAGATACTGAAAATGCCGAATATATTTCTGATAATTGGGCGTCTTGCAATAGCAATTCATTGTATTGTCGAAGGTTCTGTTGAATCTTCAAATAAAGTTTGAGGAAGAGGAGCGATGTTTAAGCATGATGTGACGTGAGCGCCACAAGCCTTTGGTTAGATTGACTGGAAGTCGAAATGTTTGGTATCACGCACTCTCCAGGTGGAGCACCGACAAGTCATGAAGTCATCTCTACCAAGAAATCGACGTCTCTTGGTTTTGGCGCAAAGCTGCAATTGCTTCCGTAGAATACATGGGATTGTTTAAATTAATGGAAATGTTGTTGATAGGTACCTTGATCAGAGCACAGATGGTTGAAGCGACAGTTAGCCTCCAGAGTAAACATTAATTGGAGCCTTACAAATATCTGCGTGCTGATGTCTCCTGTGCCAAAGCCGGTGAAGCTAAAGGGCAACGTTAGTCGCGAGTTGAGAAGCTATGCCGTGAAGAAAAGAAGAATGCCTCATCCTACTCACGGTGGCGGTGCTACTGATTTAGCACTACCGTATGGTGGTGGGCCCACCGCGACAAGCAGTGTGTTCTTACGGGTCAGCAGCAAAACAAATATTCACTTTAAGTGGAGTGACGGGGGGGACCTTGGGGTTGTAAGTATCACCACACTATCTCTGGCAGAGTCTTCTACAGAGCTAAAAGTGTTATCGCTCAAGGCTATATTTGCGGAAATGCAAAACGGTGAGGTCGCCAAAATGAAAGGTCTTGTATCGCAAGAGGAGCTAGGCTCATCATCCGCCACGGATTGGACCATCAATATAGAAGCTCGCAGCGCACTAAATGTGAGTGTTGGGGCAAGGAACTGTTAGAAGAACAGCTATCAGCTGTTAGAAGAACAGCTATCAGCACACGTTGCGCGA
>NW_020189809.1:931886-940854 GCF_900000015.1 Plasmopara halstedii
GACCCACCGCTGTCAGCTGGATATGACTCGCACTCATGAGCAATTAGTAATACCCATCGACCAAGTCGAGTGTGCTGTACTTTGTACAGCCAATTATATTGTTCTGGAGAACATCATTCCTAGGATCGGCGTCTGTGCCGGAATGGTGGCAGCGTTTTGCTTATTAAAAGGTTGAGCGATACGCCACTTGCCGTTGGGCTTCCGGACTCAAAGCGAGGGTGTCGAGTGAGAAAACTTGCTCTCGCGCACCATTCCTGCCTCGTGTTTGCATAGAAAAAGGCGTCAATGACGTCACACTGCTCCTTGGGCAGGAACCATTGGCGTGTTACGCAGTATTTGGCTCTCGGAACCAGGTCGATCTCATGACGAACACCTCAGTCCAGAGGTATGACCGATGACTGGTTTTTGGAGACAACGTCTTGAGATTCCTTTAGCAAAGGATAGTACAGAGGATCGACGATCCATTTCGTGCGTTCAGCACCTTCTTGATTTCCTACAACTGGCAGTCTGGCCCAAGGCACTAACGCATGAAGCGAGGGTTGAGCACGTCGACATTTTCGCGCGTGCGACCATATGTGCTCTGCACTCATACATTACAGGCCACCAGTACATGGCGCTCACTTTAAACTCGTCCGAGGTGACGAAAAATGCACTTCTCACAATATTTTCTGACTTGATATTCTTACCATGAGGTACATCACACGTCGAGTGTCACTGTGGATCAGTGCTGTAGTGCGTCAAGCCTCAGAATAAGGTGTAACGGTGTAAAATTACATCCAATACTTTGATAAAGCCGTAACTAAGCTCACATATTTCTTGCTTTCTGAAGCTTTATTAAATCGGACTCGTGTTGTACGCATCGCCTCATCGATTTGTGACGTCATCATCGTGACATGAGGCAGTTCATAGTTAAGGCGATGCGAAGGTGCATTCGCTACCACATTAAGACGACCTGGCTTATACCTTACTTCAATATACACTCGGCACAGAAAGATAGTCATCTTAGTTTTCTTCTCGGTCGAGGTGCCCATCGATAAGCTTATCGGCAGAAAATTCGACTTGAAGCGGATACCCGCGTGGGGAGTTCCTGGCCGGCCTAGCATTTGGTCAACGGTGGTAATACTCCAACCTTTGCTGACATTCGTGCTTCAGGCAAATCAGTCGTGCTAAGCAACAATGCGGTGTCCTGATTCTTCTCCGCATTGGCGCATATCGAAGAGCTGTACAGAGGATTAAATTAAGCATCTATATAAAGTAACAGCTATTCAGCATGGAGGCGTCTGAAGGCGCCAGCATTTTGCATCATTGCTGCAACAGGGTTGCCGCGCACTTTGCACAGGACAAGATCCAACTTGGAGAGTCCGTGTTACAACGCTCGGAGGCTGGAATGCTCTTTCACGAACGAAACCGAGAGCCCTATAAGTAACTTACAATAAAATCTCTTGTACTTATTTCTAAGGGAGTAAATCAAAAATAAGCATTTGCTTATTGACATGATTTCTATTGACAATTTATCGGATCTGAGAGAAAAACGCACAAAATGTGATATCTATCCACAATGGGTGCACCTTTCGCAGTGATTAAAATGCTTCATGCGCATTCACCACTTGGTAATGCAGATATCATACACTTATATTTCGAAAAAAATCTGATGCAACTTGCGAAGATGTTGCTGATAATCAGCGAAGAGGGACAAGCAGTGACACACGTACGACCGGCGCAAGCATACTGCGTTTTGACATGGCGTGCTAAAGCTCGCTGCAACCCCTAATTTTCAGTACCCCTCCTAGCTTTTATTGTAGCAATTGAGGCTTACCTTGGAATAAATCTTTGATTAGATTGCAGACATGTGGTGGGTATCATCATATTAATTATGTGAGTAGATGGACATCCATGTACAAAAAACAGCTCATGCACACGATAAATGTGTTCACGGAAAAGTGCTGGTATCGTGGCGACCATATGAACTCAAAATGTGCAACGCAAGGACTGTAGCACTGTATCTTATTCATGTTGGTGAGACAGATTGGTCTCTGGTATCGAATAATTCGCTGCTCTCTTATTATTCTCATATTGATGACACAGACAATTGTCTCTATCGCCGGACCTAGTCTTGATATCTCGCCATCTATTTTCATTTTCCAATACAACGACAATGTGCCTGGAATTATCACTGAAAAGTTATCTTGTCAGTAGAATCCATTCGTGGGCTCACATGTACAAATGTACAATCGCTAATCGAAATGATATGATTCGGGCGCTATCATATCCACTAATATTGTGAATGGTAGTTGCCTCAACTTATTAACTAAGGAATAGGAAACTATTGGGTTATAATGAGTTCATACTCGTTCAATAATCAGAGCTACTTGTTGACATTTGTGAAAGACAACAGAGAAGTGCGACAAAACGTGAGGATCTGTAATATCTTCCCAAGCGTTGCACAATCATACAGCACGGATGGTCTGTCGTCACTTACGGCAATCTTTGTGTCAGACAGCAATTGCCTTGAATGGTCTCATGGAGTATGCCGTATCTTGTGAATCCAGGTTATGGGATTGCGGCCACGTACTATATATAGTACATTGGCACTGGCGTGGCAGGTACGCCAGATGATGATGATCACAGATGTATATATCGCTGTTCCTGGGAACGTATCTTGTAATACAGTAGTAGATATTCTTCCTGTATTAATCTTTACAGGGCCAATTACGCATAGCTATATTTTCGATGGAGAGTGTTGATACGTGCAGATCGCCATTGATACAAATATCCAAATAGACACGGCTTTGTTCACAGAGCACATGCGTATTAGCTTCTCGAATAAGCAAAGTAACATCTAGTAGATTATCATGTTGAGTCCAAATGACCATAACCACGCTCTAATATGTAGCGTTTTATCGCAGAGTCGTTATCTTGGTATATTGCCAAGGCATCTGCGTACTTGAATAATTAGCAGAGTCACTACAATTGATCCCTCTGAGTTTGATTATATTTTCGATTGTAAGCAATACGTCAATATTTTTACCATACAAACATCTATTGAGCTGAAGCTGAAGAAGCATTGCACGTATCGTTAGTTCTTTTGACGTCTTATATCCGCAGTTGCAATGATAGCTTTCAAGATAAAAAAGTAGCTACATATAGTCTCTCCATTCCAAGTCATAGATTGCTCAACTATCAGTATAATCGCGCTATGATAAAGACAATAAGATGAGCTTTGGTCATTCAAAGAGACTTGATAAACTTATAGTAATCGTGAAGTTTCCAGACTTAGTGGATTCGGTCACTAAGAATAAGTCGCGGTTGTTTCGAGGCTGCAGAGATTGGCACGCATGCACAGGGACGGAAGCCAGTTGCAAAAAAGAACCTTCACAATCGGCACCAACCCTCCCATGTCATGATGTGACACCTATTAATACTGTAAGGTAAAGGGGTATATAGCTGTCCAGAAAGTATAACGCGCCGTAAGAGAGCTGGCATTACCAGCGACTAGTAGCTTTTTAATGCAAAAGAAGATGAACTTAAGCCTACACCTGAGCTTTCAGCAAAACTGCACCATGTTTTTCTGAACCGTCTTCACGGTCTTGTCTCTATCACGTAAATGAGCTGACAAGTAAAAGGGGTAGGTTCTGGCATCAGACTAGTCCCAACTGGACTTCACGGTTGGTTGAAAGTGAGCTCAAATCCAAAGAGCAGTTTTTAAAATTGATACCATTCTGCATTTTGCGTCTTTCAAGACTAGCTTACCTGTGGGAATCGGGAGTAAGAAGTAGCAACAACACATGGCTTCGCTATTGGATGCATTGGTATGCGGCTACGCATCTCTTTTTTGCATGAGTGAGCGACGTGTCTCACCCCAAATGTCGTCTAGAGTGCACGCTGTAAATGGACAGAAACATTTGCCGCGTCATAAGAAAACGACTAAATTGTCAGTCAACGACCAACTGCGCGTACTGATTGGCAACGTGATTAGTGAGAATGAGCTTGAAGAGCGTGTACGTAGACTGTCGAGTTTTGTTTATTACAATTTAGCTTAAGTGTTTTGGAAATATGATCTGCAGCTCTCGTTTGGACGCATGTTGGGTACTGGTGCGACTTCTAAAGTTTACGAGGCAGTGGATACAAAGACTGGAAGACGCGTCTCGGTTAAAGTGTTTGACAAATTGTCAATGGTGGAAGCACGTCGTTCCATGGTCGCGGACGGTCAGTACATACCCGAAAAGGCTGTGCACCGGGTACGTCGACGACTGTTGAAGCTCGTGTCGGAGCTCGAGATTTCCAAGTCACTGGACCATCCTAACATTGTCAAATACATTGGTGCATATGAAACGTCACACCGCATCTGCATCGTCCACGAACTTGTGGAAGGATCGGACTTGCTGGAGTATTTGCTGGAAAATGGGAAGATGTCTGAGAGCAAGGCGACAGGTGTATTTAAACAACTGCTTTCGGCGCTGGAGTACTGTCACAATCGCAACCTTTTTCATCGTGACTTAAAATTGGAAAATGTCATGGTAACTAAAGATTTGAAAGTGAAACTTATTGACTTTGGTCTGTCCGAGATTCTTAACAGTTCAAAGCAGCCACTAAGGACAGTCTGCGGCACGCCTTTGTACTGCAGTCCAGAGATTCTTTTTCTTCACACCTCAACTGCAGCCGCCCGTAGTGGCTTTTTAGGTGGCCCTGCAGATATATGGAGCGTCGGTGTGCTAATCTTTGCTCTTTTAACGGGTTGTGCTCCTTTCGATGACTCCGACTTTCATCGACTGCGCCGAGATGTTTCACGTAATCGCATCAACTACCCTACGTACATATCTGATCAGGCAAGAAAACTTTTAGAGACGATTCTTGTGTCAGATCCCGAACTTCGGCCGACGATTTCAGATTTACTTTCACATAGTTGGTTTATGGAGACAGTTGATGTCAATTTTAATTCCAGCAATAAGGAAGAATGGAAGTGCACCAAACAAGAGAGCGAGGTGAATATCAACATTTGCTATCGCTCCCTCTCTTGTCGACGTGACAGTGGCTCTGGTGGTACATACAGCTCTAGTGCAAGTCTTGATGATGTATTAAAGCTGTCAGCACCTTTACACACGGCGAAGTGATAGTAATATACTAATAAATTGCTTATTAACTATCGTTGACCATAAGCATTTATTTGTGATAGAGTGCTTCTATATATTGAGTTGATCCGAGACTCAAGCAATAAGTATCTTGATGTCACTCATACATTATTTTGAGACGAAGCTCTTCAGCTCGACCCGTCGAGCATCCATTGTTTTCTGGGAAGCTGTACTTCTGCGTGAGTGAGTCTGCTCTCTGTTTATGTAAAAAACAACCATGGCGTTTGCTTTGTTAGTGCTCGATCTATTTATTTGATTGAGTCTTAGACGCAGCTTGTGTTTCTTCAGCCGCATAGCTTCTGCTTTCTTCGGCAGTTTCATTCGCCTCGGCATGTCTCCGTCCATTTGCTTTCTAGCAGCCAGAACCTTACGTCCTTGCGTGTGACACTTTTTCAAACGCTTCCGGCTCGTACACTGCTTTTCGCTGATAGAGAACAAAAGATTCGCGAGCCTTGTCACTCATCTCTTGGGCGTGCGTCTTGCTTCTGCATAGCTGCATGCTCGCGCTATTGCTTAAGAAGAATGTCGGGTGATCAAGTGATCGATTGATCGCTGCAATGCTTTTGACATGTGAACGTATTCGCTTTGGATATATTCAGCAAGCAAGGCTTTGCATACTGCATCCATCAGCTTCTGGCCTGCTTCCTCCTCTAATTTCTCTCTAGTCCCGAGTCGTATCCACAGCGGCTTCGAGTGACACTGGATGTTTTACTGGCAGCACTCGCTGCCTCACTAAAATAGCCAGCTTTTTTAGCGACAGCTGCGTTGGCGATCATCGACACCACTGTACGTTGATAAAAGCATTTACGTGTTCAGACTCCTGGTCTTAAAGAGCGACTCTTGAGGTGGCTGCGGCGCTCCTGACGCGACTTTTGGGGCATCAAACTGGCTGCATATTTTCGTGGCGTGCTTACTGGCGTTGGCTGCTACCACTCATGTCACAATCCTAGTCTTTAATGTTAAACCAATCGCTGAGGTGTTATCATGGGTAAGACGTCTAAAGACAAGCGGGTGCGTCAACTGAACTGATTCTGTTAAAATTATCTCTCGATCTCACGTCACTTTTGTACTTCAAAGGATATCTACTACCGCAAGGCGAAGGAGCAGGGCTACCGTGCACGCTCGGCCTTTAAGTTGCTTCAGCTTGACGATAAATTTGATTTATTTCGTAATGTCACGCGCGTCGTTGACTTGTGTGCGGCCCCTGGTGGATGGAGTCAGGTGATTGCAGAGCGAGTGTCTAAAAAAAGCACCATTATTGCTGTGGATCTCATGGAGATGGCGCCATTAGATGGTGTAGTACAGTTACAGGGCGACATTACGCACAAAGTGACAGCCGACGAAATTGTGGCACAGTTTCGTGGTCAGAAAGCGCAGGTTGTCGTGAGCGATGGTGCTCCAGATGTGCTTGGATTGCATGACTTGGATGAGTATTTACAAGCTCAGCTTGTGCTTGCCGGACTTAATATTAGCCTTCTGATCTTGGACGACGGTGGTACGTTTGTAGCCAAACTTTTTCGCGGCAAAGAAGTATCTTTGCTGTATGCCCAGCTTCGTCGATTTTTTAAGAATGTGACATGTGCTAAGCCGAAAACGAGTCGCAACTCTAGTTTTGAGTCCTTTGTCGTTTGCCAGAACTTTCATCTGCCTGAGAATTTCGTGCCAGATATTGAGCGGAACTTGCTGGATCTGCGATACGCTGAAGATGCAGAAGATGTTGACGAATGGTATAATAGCCACATATCAGCGGAGCGTGGCGTGTGTGTTGACGTTGTGTTTTTGAGTGCTGGTGACGTATTTGGCTACGATGCAGACCAGTCATACCCGCTTGACGAAGACAAGGAAGGTTCAGCAGCTGAGAGCAATGGCACAAAATACATTCATCAGGAGCCACTCCAAAAGCCTATTAACCCGCCTTATGCCAGTGCTCTCAAAAAACATCAAAGCAGATGATAGAGCGTATGTACTAGAGCTATAAGCACACATTCTTAATGGTTGCTAGTAAAATTTCTTAACTCTCTCTGACTTCATAGAAGCATTTCTTCGGAGAGCTTTTCACGGATGACACGCGTCAAGATAAAAAAGATTTTATTGTGTTTGCGTTATTACCTTGAGGATACAGACATGTAAATCGGCAGTGATCTTTCGGCAATTTTGTGTCATGTTTTACAAAATCTTATACGCATTATTTTATTAGCCATGCATACAGATTTTCTGATGAAGCAGAACCAGAAACCTTTCTTACAAAATATTCCAAATATCAGGCAATTTCGCATTTTTTTCTTGTCTAGTAACTCTGAGTGATTGTATAGATACATCTTTCTTTGTCTGAGCACAAAAGTTTGGATCGTAGTTATGTGACAGGCGTGACGACGGCACCTCCTCTTAATATGGGAGCTGGTGGTGGATCGATACTTGGATTTACAGCATCTAGATCCACATTGCATTTGCACATTGGACATGACTAGTGGTTGCATCAAGCGTGGATTTAGTCCTGATTCAATTAGGCTATTCGGATTATCAGAACTTACTGTATTTCGTTTCAGCCACTCATCAATGCAGGTGACATGAAATATGTGTTTGCAAGGTAAATTTCGAACGTCTTCACCGTCTTCAAAATCAATCTGCATTTTGGTCAGTAACATATTTTGTTCAATCATCAAAATGCTAAGTCATTTGATATCAAGCGTACCAAGCAAATTGGGCAAATATCTTCATTTTCAATCAAATTATCGCTCGCTGCATGATATTGCTCTGTTCGTGTGTCTGGTTTCCGCTCAGAACGATTATACTTCGTAATTTGAAGTTGGTCCAGCCTCTCCTTCATCACACCCCGAACAACTGCGACGCCTCGCATTTGAGCAGTACGTAACTGATCATTTAGAGCATCACTAAGTACTGACTATTGATCACAGTTTCAAACAAACGTACATTAGTTCGATCCGCGCGCCGCCACCTGAAAATAACTGCTAACAGAACGAAAATGATCACGAGAATAAACGCTCCTAGCATGTAAGCTAGTGATTCCGGGTCCAGAGGAAGCTTATTCATATTTGCATCAATTGTCACAGCATTCGTCGTGTTGAAAACCCAAACATCACCGAGTTGGCTTTGGTAGCTCCCTCCATGGATAACCATACTGTCTCCACGCCAAATAGTAGCTTGGTGATTATAGCGCAACGAAGGAGAAGCATCATCACTCCTAGTGATAACATGCCGTGCTTCCAATTCCATTTTTTGAAAATCGAACTCGCCAAGAACAATATCATCGTAGACGTAACCACTTGAGCTTTGTTGTGGTTTATAATATCCTCCAAAAAACCACATATTAGACCCTTTCGTCGTAACTATTGACGTGTAGGCACGAGGGACGTAAGTAGATGGAGTTATACTCAACCATTCGTTAACTCTCAGGTCGTAGACCCATGCATCATCCAGTAAAGTCCAACTTGAAAATAATAAGTGCCTACCACTATACACTAACAAATAAGCGTCGCTATCATTATTATCGTCATATAACAACGCAACTGAATGCGAAAATCGTTCTGGAGGCTGCTGGAATCCTGCAGATTCCATCTTTTCCCACGTAAATGTGTTAAGGTCATACCTCCACAGGTCGTTAAAATTAACCGGATTGTCCTCACCTTTTTCGTCATAGGCAATTCCACCAAACATAAATAAAAATTCATTGTAAATAACAACACCAGCCTCTGATCGTGCGTCCGGTACATCACTGATTAAGTTTGCTGATCTTGGATCCATAATCCATTTTGGGGTGTCATCCGTCAATCGCAACCGCCAGACATCATTATACTGCACTGCTGGAACGCTACTCCTAA
>NW_020189809.1:940864-961007 GCF_900000015.1 Plasmopara halstedii
ATCGTCTGCAGCGGGGCTGCCATAGCTAAGCGCTTGAGAAAGAGTACTTTAGGTCACCGACATTTCGTTCTTTACAAAAACCAAGTATGAGTTAGCGGATCGCAATCCGCTACCTCCAAGAGTAGTTAGTACCTTAGCCAAGGCTAGTAAATTCTTCGGTTTAAACTCAAAACTGATTTTTATTAATTTTTATCTGCGGCAAAGCCGCTTACTTTTATATGTCTAGATTTTCCTGAAATATATAGTAAATTTTAAATACATGCATAACCTAGCCACATACCGAATTCTTGTTTGGGTGTGTGGTCACACCATGCCTATCTCGAGATTTTCGTAATAGAATCGGGAATTACGATGTCGACGTCGGACGTGCTGGCCACAGGGAATGAGGGAGTGAGCGTCATCGCAGACGAAGGCTTATTTGGGGTTCTAGATAGTACTGATTTTGCGCCTATAGCCAAAGTATAAGCATAATTTATTTCTTGCAGAGCGCCGCGCGGATTTGCAAGAGCGCAAGCCGTTTGCGCTACTCACAAGCTTTTAGATAACAAATGCATCGAAGATACGTTTGCTACACTAGAAAAAGTTGTCAGCGAAAATGCAGACGTATAGGATCTGTTGGATGAGGGCGATGACGCAGAACTGTAACGTTATAAAATCATACTTTGACAAAGCTGCAGACACCACTGGATCATTTCTTCTTGGTTGTCTGCAGCGAGTTTGGATGTGACCGCCTTTTTGTAGTTGGTTGTGCCCGACCAGCAAATCTGCAGTTTTGTCAGATTATGATGCTTAACGTCACAGGAGGATGTTGCTGTAAATTTAGCGGAGGTGTCTGCTGCGGTAGGTTTGGCAGTAGTGTCTGCTACTGCGTCATCACCTTCATCCACAACACTCTGCATATCTGCATCTTTATTGACAGCATTGTCGGGGGTAGCATAGAGGTAATTGATGAGAATATCGTCATCAACAGGGTCCAGTGCTACCCGTGAGCTGCGCAAACGTAATCGACTGGCGTGTGGTCTAACAAACCCCGCGCTGAAGATAAGCAAATCATGGATCAGACACTGGTTGTAGGCGCGATCTGGGATCTATGTGTCTGCTGCGGTGCCTATTACCTGTGCCGGCACGTCCGGCGTCGATATCCTCGTCGGTGCTGCTTTATAAGATTTCCTCGAGAATAAGACAGGCCAGCTGGATTCGTACGTAGAGAAACAACAAATAAAAAATTCCAGCTTTCGACTCTCAAGACCTTTGACTATGAAGAAGCATAATAAAATCATTAGCCAATACCACAAAGACATCGTAGGCTGCTCTCAGCCCGTTATTGTACTGTCGCAAATAGCTTGCCTAAAGAATTCTAATATTGGGCTACAAAGAAGCAAAATTACTTGCATACAAGGCTCAAGGTTTGGGCTAACTCACGATTGGAACGCTTGGAACATTGTGTTTCCTGTTGGTTAGATGCTTGGCGCAATTCGACCTCTCGACCACTTGTCTTGTAGCTTTAAATGAAAGCGCTGTACGCACGAGGTGATGCACGCTTCACATGCGAAAGAGCGATGAAGCCACGCACTGGATCCGTCCAGGCTATACGGCCCACTAAACAAAAGCATTGAAGAAAGAGTCGCTATGTCGGTTAAAGTGGTGGAAGCTTGCCGGTATATAATATATTTACAAACACTAACGGCTGATAATGTAATCGATCTCTCAAGATCTTAAAGCACAACCGTGAAATATACCTGATTGAACATTGAGCCAATTCTAATTAATCAAAATTTTGTGGAATGGCGCGTGCTTGTAAAACACATTCCTTGTACCAGAAAACTTTCAGTTTCATGCGCTCACGTACTGAAGAAAGGTTTACAGAAACCCAAAACATTACCCAAGAATAATACAGAAAGACACGCTAGAAGCTGTGTTGCGTGTTGTGTTGTATGTCATATGTACGCCGTGTTGATTGCTATATTGTTGACAAGCTGTGATGCTTCTTGTTTTAATAAGCATGACATATTTTCCAAACTTTGAGTGACAAATCTGTGATTGTCAGATAGGCCTTAGTTTGGAACTGCTGAGGTTTGAGGGATTCTCTGAAAAAGCGTATTGATATACGGGAAAACTTTTATGCAAATGTCAAGACGTGTGTATCAATGTAGGCAAATCACGTGCAAGTCAATATTTCTCGGTGAGCAAAAGCGTTACCGACTGTTTTGAGTGGGGCTGGAACCGAGTATAGTAGTTCGACGGCAAAAGACCTTGACTCGATGCGACAATCAGTGGCTGCTTACGCACAAAAGAACAAGAGATATTGACAGTGGAAATGCATATGACACTTCTCGTCTACCAAGTGATGCTCGTGGTTGTTTTTAGGCACGTAAGTGACGAGTCGATGGCGAAGTGCGCTCTCAGTGGGACAACTGTATGGTGTATCCAAAGGATATCATGTTTACAACGGAGAACAATAAATTTGGTAAGTAGAATGTTATTAGCAATGAAATAACACCCAAAGAGTGAAAATGTTCGTGCTTATTCTAAGGCAGTCAGAATATACCGTATCAGCACTTGATGTTTGTTGCTCGGTATGTTCATCAATTTGTTTGCTTACTGGCCATAACCGTTCACGTGCGGTGGATTATGCTTCTGTCGTATGCTTTCTAAACTCATCATTGTATTTAAGCTGGTCCTGAATGTCGAAATTCGTCAACGTCGTTAACAAAATTTATACATGGAAGCTGACATGGAATAGCTGCAAAGAGCAACCGTAGCAAATTCTAAGCTGTCATTCACTATTGACGGAGGGCAAATACCAAAAACTGACGGAAGAGTACGAGTGTGTCTGCTTGACATCTACATTTGGACTGACAAGTGGTTGGCGCGCAGCTGAATTAGACCTGCTGGGTAGGATGCTTGCACGAGTAGAATGCGCTATTAGCAGTTATCATTTTTGGCGCTCGCTGCATCTGCAATGCGCTGAGAAATTGATACGTATTGGATTCAATTTCACAAACTATGGGCTGTCCGAAACGCTCACAGACCCTTATTCAAAACTTTCATTACATGTGTTGCATCTACATGTAATAAAGTTGATTTGATATCATTATCGTCGCTATCGCGTACCAGAGGGATATTCCGTGTTTAGCGAAGTACCAAACGAGCCAATATGCTCGTCATCTTATTGTGCTACGATATGTAATTTTATGCGTCAAAAATCGCACCAACTGTGCAAATGACAATATCAAACAATATTATCCGGTACAGAGCACTTCAGTTCGGTTAAATTTACCGAAGCAGCCCGATGATACATTTTGTGGTGTTCAAATTATAGCAAAGATGTATTCTGTTGTGAGCATAGCTTTTTGTCTACGCAAGATGTTATCACAAAGAAAATACTGCGGTCATGTGATGTCGATAATTGCTATGCATCCAGTACAATAGCAAAGCAAGCTGCAAGAGAGGTCGGAACAACGGATATGGAGCTGTTTGCGATCAATACTTTTTTTAGAAATAGTTTTGCATTTACATGTGGAATCACACCAATTAATCATAATCGTCCTCTTTTAGCGCCAAATTCCTGAACTTGACTTGGGTGTGCCTTGATCGATCCCGCTGAAAGCGGACCTCGCCTGCTACTCGTCATCTACGTGCCTCAAAACAACCACGAGCATCACTTGGTAGACGAGAAGTGTTATATATGTTTCCGTTGTCAGACTTCTTGTTCTTTTGTGCGCAAGCAGCCACTGATTGTCGCATCGAGTCAACCACCAAACTTCTTTACTCGGTTCCAGCCACACTCAGTACAGTAGGTAATACTTTTACTCACCTAGAAATATTGACTTAGCACGTGATTTACCTACATTGACACAAGTCCTGTTATTTGTACAATTTTTTTCCACTAAATCCATACACATTCTCTGAGCGAGCCTCGAAAACTCAGCCAGCCCCAAGCTACGGCCTCTCTGCAATCACAGAGTTTTCACTCAAAGTTTGGAAAATGTGTCATGCTTAAAAAAAGAAGCATCACAGCTTGTCAACAATATAACAAGCAACACGGCGTGCATATGGCATGCAACACAACACGCAACACAGCACCAGCTAGCTGTTCCACACCGATGGATGACAATTGGTGTGATACAGTTAGCTGGTGCGGTGTTTTGCAAATACAGCTTCCATCGTGTTGTGGTGTACCACGTTTTGGCAATGCATTGTTTTCTGTAAGCTTTCCCCAGTACGTGAGCGCATGAGACTGACACATAAGTATCTGGTACAAGAAAAGTCTTTTCAGGCACACGCCATTTCACAAAATTTCGATCAATGAAAATTTGCCAAATGTCTAATCAGGAAGACTTGTGTCGCTTCAAACACGCAATAATATACTCCATGGTAACAGCTCTCTGGCCCACGTCACGAAAATTGAAAATTTGGAATTCCACTCCCGGTAGCTGATGTGGCTACCAAATGATTAGCTTACACACAAACATAATAAACATGTTGAGTTATTGCTTACATTCATATAAACAGTTATTGATAAATCGGAATCAAAAATACTAAATAATACCCCGAGTTATTCACACCGTGATTACAATTGATCAGAATGCTGTCACCTCATTGCCGAAAGCATTTTCTTCTATGATGGAGGCTACATTACAATCACACAGATTACGTGCATTTAGTGTCTAACAAGGGGACATCGTTATTCTCTTAGACGGATGTATCCTAATGCACCTAGGTTTGCTACACCGTCAGAAAATCCAAAGATTCTAGCAATATCTTGCTAGATTGCTGCGTAATATAGACCGTATCTGATATCACCGATACCGCAGAACTGACAGCGACCATTAAGCTGATGTCATTTTCAAAAATTGAAGAAGAACTAATTCTGGCTTATACAGTACATCGTTCACGAGAAGCGCATACCCACCTTATCAAAATTTGTATATTGATATCAGTAGTGACGGCATTTATGTCTGTCAGAAGGCTTAGACCCTTGCAAGTCTTGACGGTGGAAGCATCGACTTGGCCCCGTGGTGTGACATGAAGATAGTCTTACTAGTTTCGCGGCTGTGCTTTGAGTTCTAGAGATATTGGATACCTTATCAGCCGTTAGTTAGTGTAAATATAAATATAATATATAGAGGCAAGCTTCCTCCGCTCACTTAGCGACTCCTTCACAGCTTTGATTGAGCGGGTCGTATGGCCTGAACGGACCCAGTGCATCTCGATCCGTGGTCTCATTGCTTTTTCCCATGTGAAGCGTGCATCACACCATGTTTACAGTGCTTTCGCTTAAAGCTACAAGATAGGTGGTCGAGAAGTCGAACTGCGCCAAGCCTACTAAGACACAGGAAACACAATGAATCAAACGTTTAAATCGTGAGTCAGCCCAAATCTTGAGCCACGATATCTTATGTGTTTCTACTAAGCTTCAGTGCTTGTACGCGGGAATGCAAATAATTTTATTTTTTCGTAGCCTAATATTGAGAATCGTTACGGTAAGCTAATTGCGACAGTACGATGACGGGCTGAGAGGAGTCTACGGGGTCTTTGTGGTGTTGGCTAATGATTTATTGTACTTAGTTCTACGCATAGGTCGCGAGAGTCAAAAGCTAGAACTTCCTATTTGTTTTTTTTGTACGTACGAATCCAACTGACCTGTCTTATTTTTTAGGATATCTGAGAAAGCAGCACCGACGAGACTATCGCCGCCGGGGATGCCGGCACAGGTAATAAGCGCCACCGCAGACAAAGGCAAAACTAAGTGCCTAAATCGCTCCTACAACCAGTGATCATGGTTCAATTATCTCCAGGGTAACGCGCGGGTTTTGTTCGATCATGGGTAGCTCAGGACCCTGTTCATGACGATGATTTCGTCAATTACCCATTTGCTACCCTCGATGATGTTGTTAATAAAGATGCAGACATACAGAGTCTTGTGGGTGATGGCGATGACGCATAGCAGACTCCACTGCCAAACTTACCGCAGGAGACACCTCCGCTAAAGGTACAGCAGCAGCATCCTGCGACTTACAGCATCATCATCTGACAAAGCTGTAGTCCTCGCTGGTCGCACAATTGTGGGCACCTCTGACTAAAAGTGGCAATCAAATCCAAACTCGCTGCAGACAACCAAAAAGAATCACCCAGCAATGTCTACAGCTTTTGTCAGCGGTAAAGGAAAGGTAGGCACTTGTGCTGTAGATGGCAAAAAGCAAAGTAAATATATTAAAGGTCCTTGGCTTGCTGTGCTATCTGTAGGCCTATCTAGAATATTCTACCAAATATTCTACTGGATTTATGTACCTTATGCGCTTGTGGATAACATCTTTGCTGGATAATTCACTGGACACTTGGCTAACCCACAAAACGGCAACTTGCGCAATCAGCGTGTCCACACTGGTAATATTGATACCTACCGGTTGGGAACTGCTCGTCGAAACGTTTCCATGGCATCACTAGTGTGTATGACGAGGCGGCGCATCTTTAACAACAAGAGTATGGTTCGAGAACGTTACAGTAAGCTGTACTGCGTCATTAACCTCATGTAAGAGGGCACTGTTCACGAACAGTTCCTCAAACACAACACACATGCTTGTGTGACGAAGTAGCGAATCCCGACGTGGAGGGAGAGGGACAGTCCCGACTTGGAGCGAAGGAGAACGACTTAATACCTTAAAGGTTGATGTACAACTGAATTAAAATGAGCCATGGTTCCTAGCTACATGCAAAACACCCCAAGGGTTCCTAGAGGTTTAACTAAAAAACCTTGGGTTCCTGATTTATCAATCAAGTGTGTAATAAGGTCGAACCTCAGCGTGAACTGATAAAAGATCTTCGGTGTACGGAGCTTAACTTTCGAAGCTTGAACCGGCTCTCGCCACCCACTTCTAAGGACAGAGACACGTCGGTCTCGTCACCAGTACAGATCCCCAAGTGGGAGTCAGCATTCTGTATCACACAGAATGTTTATAATTTCATATACTAAATCACGCATGCATTTGGAATGTTCATACTGCAATCTTCTTTTATAATTCCCCACAATGCATACAGAAAGCACCTTCATGTAATGGCTAAGAGTAGCGTATCACACGTCATCTACCAGATCCTGTATGTTTGCATTTTCATTGACAGCGTTTTCTAGCGTGGCAAATGTATCATTGATGCGTTTGTCGTCTAAATTTTATTGTAAGCTTGTGAACTGCGCGAATGTACGCGTTCTTGCAAAATCGCGCAGCGCCCTGCAAGGAAATAAAGTATGTTTAAACATAATCAGCACCATTTTGAATCTCACATGCACTCGTCTGCAATCGCGCTCATTCTGTGTGTCTTCACGTCCTTCGTCTAAATCTTCATTAAGTAAAATCTGGTTTCCTACTTTAAATGAAAAATATCCAATAGAATATTTTCGCTCAAACCATATAATTCCTATTTTTTATAATAGTCATTTCCGCATACTAGAAATTAATATTTACGAAATATCTGAGCGCTGTATGCCTACTTCTTGTAGTTTTCGATAAGACCAACATAAGCAAGTCCGCTGTCGGCGCAAGCAGCAAGAAGTGCGTACTTCCCACCTTCCTTCTGCAACTTGTTGGATGCCGTGTTCACGAGTCTGCTTCCAGTGGCGCCAAATGGATGTCCAAGTGCCAACGATCCACCCCACGTGTTCAATTTTTCCAATGGCACACGTCCGACAGCTCCATCCATATCAAATAGCTCCTTGCAGAATTTGGGTTCTGCTAAGGCATTAAGATTAGCAAGCACTTGCCCCGCAAATGCTTCGTGAATTTCAAAATAGTCGATGTCACTCAATTTCAACTTGTTTTTCTCCAAGATTTGCTTGATGCCATACGCAGGGCCAAGCAACAATGTCTCAAACGGATCCACACCGACAAAAAGCCAGTCTTTAAGTATCGATTTCGGCTGGTGTCCTAGCTCCAAAGCTTTTTCCTCTGACATAATCAGCGTCGCAGCAGCACCATCTGTCAAATACGACGAATTGGCTGCTGTGTGCGTGCCATGTGGTTTGATAAAAGATGGTTTTAGAGACGCAATCTTTTCAAGCGTAGAGTTTGGATTAATCCCATTCTCTTCCGTGCTTCCCTTGTAAGGCAAAATCTCTCCTGTATATTTGCCCTCCACATGAGCTCTATGAGCTTTCTGATGGGCATCAAAAGTGTACTGGTCCATTTCTGCCCTTGTGACGCCAAATCTCGTAGCAAGTCGATCACTTGACGTACCCATGATTTCCCTTGTGTGAAAATTTTGTATAGCTGGAGCAACGGGCGCAAAGTCTGCAAGTTTTAATCCTTTCAGCAGCTTAAGAACACCAAATGGGCCCTTTTTCATGGCTTTTGGGACTTGAAGAAGTCTCTCTCGAATAGGTTTTGAAAACCTTATAGGAACATCCGAAAAGGTTTCAACACCTCCAGCCAAGACGACGTCAGCATGACCTGAGAGAATCTTTTCAGCGCCTGTACAAATGGCTTGACTTGACGAGATACAAGCTTGTGTGACAGTGTGCGCTGGTACGTGTTTCGGAATCCCTGCACCCAATGCTGCCTCACGAGCAATGTTCGACGTACCAACTTCTTGGATAACTGTGCCTGCTACAACGTAATCAATCGAATTTGGGTCAATTGCTGTCTTATTGATAAGTCCCTTGTAAGCATCGCGCATCATGTCGTAAGCAATGACATCTTTGTAAATTGTACCAGATTTAGCAAATGGTAAACGAATACCATCAACAACAACCACACGCTTAGCTGTCGTAGTCGACAAAGTACGTGAAAAGTAAGAAGTTATGGGGAGAATTGGGCCTTTACGTAGCATTGTAAAGAAATCCACAGAAATTTAGAAATGAAAAGGTATCTGACGACTGTTCAAGAAAGAAATGGGCTCTTCTGATTGGGCAACTTCACGTCAATATTTTTTTAAAGATTGACGTGAGTATGTGATTACTATAAGTTGAATATGATATTTAAATGTAATATTTTGAGTTGTACTATATGTGAAAGAAGCAATCGCGGTCAAAACGATCGGAATTGATAAGCGAAAAAATTGATGTGGCTGAGGTAGTAGCTACACCAACTTCAGATACCAATAACGGGAGAGTGCGACCAATCATGTCATTTGCCACATCTAATGCATCGATTCGATCGATTTTCCAGAGACAGAGACGACATAAGAACGTCTTTTCAAGCTGAGTCTTTGATTTCGTAATCTTTGCTTTTAAAAGCATCTTGCGATTGTCACAAAACTTCCATGCTACTCGTAAAGGCACACGACAATGTGGACACAAGACATTGCTGCATAATTTGCAATTTCGCCATCGATACGAAAAACATCCAATGTGACGACCACATGAATTACATACGTTGGAAGATTTATTGCTGGAATCCTCAAAGTTTTTTTTAGTTCGCAACATCCATGCCAGTTTTTTCATCCTTCCATTTAACAACAGTCGTTGAAAAGTAAGCAAAGTGTTGGCAATTTGGGTCATGACAATACTTGTATAGATCTGGTCCCAATACCCCATAGCATCGACGCATCCCGTCATAAAAGTCTCAATTTGACCTTCACTTTTTTGACGAAATAATCGGCAGAATGACATGTGTGCACGTACAATTTGATACTCATGAAGTTCACGCACACCTGTAATTGTAACGGAGTGAAATAAACTGTATCCAACATATTGCCCAGAACTGTCAAGTGCAATTCCCGTCGACTCGAGATACACAAAATCCCGTGGACGAATCAAGTAACTAGCCAACGTTGGTCCTTTTTCCAAAAGTGACCATTTAATTTGTAGTGATCGTAATGGATTCTTTAATGTCGGGGTTATAATTGATGCCAGCTCAGCACAATCTGTTATGTAACTACCAGTACACGCAGATATCGCCAGCATTTCTTCACGAGTTGGATTTAGTAACCCAAACATAATCTCATTGAGTTCACCTGGTGTTGTGCCGTGAGCCATAAGTGGATAAATGCCGCTAGCTCCATTTAATATCGTTTTTTTCTTCACACGCTGACGCATCGAACTGTCTTCGTACAACGTGACGTCTGAAATGCGTTTAATGGGCTTCCATCGCTTGGCAAACATTTCACTTTTGCTTAGCTGTAAACGCTCAAATACATCGATTGCAGCGTCGACGATAGATGCAGCCATAGTTTCCATGTTCTCCATATCTTCTTTGGCTAAATCTATCTCGGGAAATGTATCAGAAGATAAGCGGAACTTCATGGAGAATCGTTTGCGGGGCCACTGGTCCGCAGGGACCAAATGACTGGCTCGATAGTAGGTGCTATTGGAAGGAAGGCATAGGATGAGCAAAAAAGTTCTTCAAGGTGCCAAGATATCAATTCGCAAGACTGTATACCACATACCTAAATACTGAGTAAAATAAATTTTATTTGATTGGACACAACAAAAGCTATTTAGGAAAAGTACTTTGTATGAGCTAATCAAATCTTGCCATGGTTAATATTTGTTTAACTAGAAAGTATTATGAACTTGCTGGAAAAATGTATTGAGGAACAATACTTTATGGTTGCAACACAATGTAGTAACCTGTGATTGTTCATCGTCTGACATGTCCAAGAGCCGAACAGTTTGTGCATTAGCGCAAGAGATGCTATTGTCTGCTAGAGTGAACATTTCGAGTCATGGAGTGAAGGTGGACTTGGGAGCTTTAGCCGGTACTGACTGGTGAGAGTATGTGTCGACTTAATAATACGTTGCGTATGGTACTGAGGTATAAAAGAAGCTAACGACTGCACTACAGACGAATTGCAGAGATATGACTGTCAATCATACCCGACTATTGCAAAGTCGACACGGGATGACTCGCAATCTTTCTTTTCACTACAATATGACTTCATCTATGAGCGTGGTACAGCGACAACCATATCGCATGAGATGACCTACAAAAGTGGATACAGGCGAGGAATAACGGCTAAGGATCTGACTTTGATGCTCTGCTAGGAGGTCAATGCTAATGGAAGACCACGTTTCGCTTTATGGACGATTATTGTGGGGATATTGACGATAGAAACTAATAATGTAGACACCTTAATACACGTAGAGGCTTCTTTCAAAGTGAGTCATCGTGGATATTCGGCTGTAGCCTTGATATATTTGACAACTCAGCTGTCTTTTATAAGAAATTCAAGCGTTTTGCGAGACTGTGGTTATGTCTTTACGTCTGTAAAAGGTGTTAATCTGTGTTGTAGATTGCAAAGCTAAGCGAAACTAAAGTATTGGTACTATGGAAATTCGTATGCGATACATATATTTATCATAGTCTAATATGAATAGTACTTGCTTGTACTATCGTTTTCTCATTTTTGAAATTAAATATATTGCAAGTCTATCGTGGATAAGAGCGTACGTTAGGTACACGGCAACCCCATTGCACTTGGTAGCATTTGTCGTAAATAAGACAACTGAATTTTGCTAGACTGTATATTCTGCGAGTGCGAGGATAAGCATCGTCGTACGCTGCTTCGTATTAAGGTTCATCGAATAAGACAGAGCATTGACTGAAAGCTTTTCGTGGTAAAAAGGCGTACTACACAATGCTACTGTATTAAGGTGGATCAGCTGATAATTTTCAGTATCAATTTGAATCATAAATTAATACTGAAAATTATCATCCTTGAACATATTTGCCGTACGATGTGCTTTCAAAAAATCATCAATTATAAGAGTGACATGAGCGTAAATTTCCGCGATTTCTTTTTTTTCACCCAAACCGAAATTTGGGTGAAAGAAAACAATTTCCTCCATAAATTACACAAGCTCTTCAATTATTGTCCGGAAAATGACCTCTATACAGCATCTAAGCTTCATACTTCTGTATACATTATAATCTTACATTTTATTATCTATTGGCGGATAAAAGGAAATTAATCAAACATGTATATGACAGATTGCGTAAAAAAGACAAATTCAGCATCTACTGATTTTGACAAACCAATTTTCTTTAGTGTTAATTTTGGGCAAGAAGTCTGACTCCCATACAAACTACAACCGTAAAACTGATGTAAAAACTCTACAAAAGCGTATATGCTCATTCACTTGCTTTGCCAGGTCCTCTAAAAGAATATAGTACGCAATAATCAAAAGACAAAACCTTCTCTTCCTCGTCATCTTCACATATACTTCAACGCTTCTATCATTTTTATAACATCTTACAATTATATCAAGTTTGACAACGAGATTTCTCCGGCTATATAGGTTCGTATCTTGATCCCACCCAGACTGTCTGCGTTTTAACCCATTCAATCTGGCTCCTACTTCGGCTACCTAGATCATATATAATCCAAGAGATCAAGCATTACCAGCCACTTAATTATGTAACTCTATAATTGCTTTACCACTCGTCTTAGGTCGTCACGATAATCAGAATGAACAAATATTCTGTTGATATGGATCGCCTTAGTGCCATTTCTAGTATCAATCGGATCCCAGATGACTTAACTTATGGTAGTCATATTACACCTACAAAGATCCAAAGATCTGACATGGAAAATGGAGCATTGCGTGAAGGAAAACCACTTGCTTTATTATCCTTTGAATGTATTGGTTTACTTGCTCAATATGCAGGTGTTGGGTTTCTTACAGGTATAATTCCAGGTGTCATCTATCCTGTACTTCAGGGATATTTGAATGCAGAAGGTACGACGGTTGTCTCTGCAAGTGTCTTAGTCCAAGTTCCTTGGTGTTATAAAATGTTTTTTGGAGTCATAAGTGATTGTTTTCCAATCTTGGGGTACCGTCGTCGTCCGTATATGATCTTGGGTTGGTTATTCTGTATTACGATTCTACTTATTATGGCGGCAATGAATGTTCCTGCTCCATATTATGGTGATTCGACTATGCGTGAAATAGCTCAAGAAGATTGGACTGACGATCAGATTCAAAGTCTTAATCTAGAAGCACCCAATTCTGCTGGTAAATATGTGATTCCAATGATGCTTGCGTCATTTGGATATCTCTTATGTGAAGTAGCTGCAGATGCTATGGTTGTGGAATATGCACAACGAGAACCTATTGAACAACGTGGTCGACTTCAAACTGCAGTTTATACTGTCAAGACGTCATTTACTGCTGTTGGTGCAGCTGTGATTGCATTTTTTATGAATGGAGATGAATACGCTGGTTCCTTTACTTTCGCCTTATCATTTCAAGATCTGATGTTGATTACTGGAATTATTTGTACACCTTTACTTCTTGTTTCCTGGGTTTTTCTACATGAAGAACGTGTGATCAATAAAGTTTCGTTTACAGAATACAATTTAGCATTCTGGAAGATGTTACAAAAGCGTGCAATCTATCAAATCGTTGCATACAAGTTCTTTTCGGGTGTCTTTAATAGTTTTAATATTGTTTCTGCAAGTAACATCAAGATGTATTGGGTGCATGCTACACCTTTTAATAACAGTGTCATGACAATTGTTGGTACAATTTTCTATGCGACCACCTTAGCATTAACTGGTAAATATGGACTTGATTGGAATTGGCGTACAATTATTATCATTACTATGTGTGGAGCTTTATTGATTGACGCTTTCATGACCATGTTTACTGTCTGGGATATTGTTCGCAATCAATGGTTTTGGCTTGGTGTGCCAATGATTGAATATCTTCCAGATGGTATTCGATTCATTATTGCGACATATGTAGTTGTTGAGCTTGCTGAACCAGGACTTGAAGGTGCATTGTATGGTCTTTTAACTGCTACAACAAACTTAACAACACCATTTGGTCGTTCCATGGCTAAACTTGTTAATGCTCAATTCCACGTATGGTTGAATGATATTCAAGCTGATACAACTGTTGTGCGACGTGATGTGACAATTACAATCTGGATTTGTTATTGTATGAAACTTTTATCCTTAGCTTTTCTACCATTGCTTCCTCGTCAAAAAGCTGAAACGCAAGAATTGAAACGTACAGGTGGTTCTAGTCGAATGATGGGATTTATCACTGTGGGGTATCTAGCATTTGCAATCATTTGGGCAACGTTGGTGAATGTGTTATCAATGTATACAAGCACGATGTGTTGGAAAATTACGGGAGGATGTGCGCCAAAGTCATAAGTTGAAAAGCTCGAGAATGTAACATAAGAAAATGAATCTCATGGTTAGTGAGAAAAGTAGGAATTAATGGTAGTAATGACGATTGATATTTTGATAGTAATGATATTTAATATGTAGTGAATATTACGTATTAATAATGGAGTATGTGATGTAATCTAAGATACCCGCTGTGATGTCACATACCGCTGCAAGCAACGGCTTGAGCCAAGTTCTATCAAAGCTCTTCATGAAGTTTGAATATGAGACGGCACATTGCTGAGTCTCGTTTGATCCAATTGCTAGAATATGCTAAATTTACTCATCGCGAGAAGAACGATCAACAGGCAAAACTACTGCACAGTATCATGGCTGATAAGACGAGCTACAGCCAGCCAAACATTCATAAGTGAGGTATGTGTTTATCATCGAAAAGGCGATATTCAAAACCTACTATATCCGATGCTTCCAGACATTTTGTCCATCTTAGCGAACGCAAGAGTAAATATCTCACAAAAATAGGATAAGATCGCAGACAGTTGTATTACGTTTAAATGAAAGCTTATGCGACTTCAGTACGTGACGCTAGGAAATACAAAGCGCGACGTCGACTTCAGGGTGGTTCTCGCCTTCGTCTATAGCTCGTGCTGACACAGCTATGCCACAACCCAACAGCCTGGTCATACAACTGCCGGCCAAGTCTAAATCTTGAAACATGACCGATGCAGCGGGGCTGCCGTAGATCTTTGCTTGAAGGAACCTAAGCTATGATCACTGACGTTACGTTCTTTACAAAAACCAGTACGAGCGTAGCGGATCGCAGTCCGCTACCTCTAAGAGTACTTTCAACCTTAACCAAAGCAAAGAGACGCTCTTTCGCTCGAAATTGAAACTGTTTTCAATGTTTTAGTTGCGGCAGAGCCGTCTATATCTGAAACCTGAGGTTTTTCTTATTGATATAGTAATACCTTGTTAATATGCATTACTACTGGCAGTGCTGCCACGTAATTGTTTTTCGTTACGGTGTAGCCACACAATTGTGTGATTACACAAACTTGTTTAATCCACACCTATGCACGGTCACATCATCTTGAGAGTCTCACCCTTTCATACAAGGGTACGTGTAACACTTTCCTTTATCAAAATTGTGAATATCCACAATTCACAGTCAACAGACGCCTCATACGAGGCTCGCGTGTCTGAGACAGCGTCACGTCTTTACGGATATCCTTTAAAATTCTCCACTCAATCAGCCCTATGTTTATGACACACAAAACACCCAGCCTGGCTGGTTTTGAGGGTGCCCGCGGGCAAAGCCCTACTTTTTCTTCTGCACGCGGTTCAACTCTGGACAGTACGTCCGCGGCTTCACGAGAAGCACATCCCAAGCCCTCAGCAACCGAGCGCCACACACCACGCCCGCTTCGAGCGACGGATTTCCTCGGCGAGTACTTGAAGGAAGTCGAGTACGTGTCGGATACTCCTTTCTCAGCATGGGAAGACGAGAAGGATGAGGTGCGCCAACGGCGCAACGCGAGCCCAGCTCGAACCTTGCGGACACCATGCTCATTTCCCGACCTCTCGACTTACGGGATTGCTACCAATCGCCTCGACAAAGCACAGGAGCAGCAGTTGGAGGCTGCCCACAGGGCAGCTCTCATGCCTTGTATCTACGTTCGGGCTTAGACCCTCGTGTGAAATACAGCTTCCGCTCGGCGGATCCCGCTACTGAAGCAAAAGACGCGATCACTCGATCGTTAGGTGTCTACGTAGTTGGACCCTCGGTCACTACAAAAGCTGAGCTTGATCAACGGAAAGCTCTCCGAGCTCGCTTTTTGGTACCCCAAGAAATGCCAATGGTTCGGTACCGCGCTCGAATTTGAGCTGAAAAAGGAGGCGCTCCTATATCCGCAATGGGTCAAGAAAGTAATATTATCTAATTATGTTTGTTTGCTCAGTTACATCTACAGAACATATAATAAAGACTCAATCTGATCCGAAATCTATGTACGTTTTACTGTCCCATATAAGTAGCATGCCTTTTCTGACGTGTGATTAGCAATTTGAGTGTTTATTGGATCCTTTTTTTTCGAGTTACTGTCATGTTAATAAATACTGAATTTCCTATGGATAATCAATATTACACCAAGTTTGGTTGCAATATCGTACAATGTACTGCATCGTATTTGATACGATACAATCACCAAGATCGCAGAATTTGCTTTGTGACACCCTCCCCCACAAAGCTGAGACCCGACTGGTATTTGCACTTTTATTTTTTGTGACACTGCGCGAAGTTACCGACCAAATGCTGGGCCTGAGGTTCCACTCCACTCTGTGCATTTCACCAAACATGATGTTTTGATCATACATGTACCGAAAGTGTTGTCGTCCATGAAATGATTGACTTTTAAATAGCGCGGTAATAGTATATAAATTCCAGTAGATGATGCAGAGTCTTTTCACGGTGAAAATGACCCCGCTGATTCGTCTAGGCTCAACCAAGCACCACCATACTAAACCAACGTTACACAGCCTATCAGCTCCAAGGAGGAGGCTCTCTCTGCCATCGGCCTCCCTCTCGGACTCAGTGTATCTTTTCATTGTAGTAAAACGACATTATGTCGTGTATCTAGCGACGGTGTTCGCCATTTTCAAAAGAGCTACCAACGGGGCGGGTTGAAATGATAGAGACCAGCTTGTTTTACAGAAAGAAAGGCTCACACTGACTGTTGCCTAAATCATTCCGCCGTGATTTTTTCTCTGATCTGTCTAGGGCTTCTCGCGAAGCTGGTGTAGATCTTCTACACGCGTATGCAGGTGGACATTCAGGAGCAAAATGAGCGCTAAAGGATCGCTTCGCAAAAAATAGTTCGACCCACAGTTTGTCCATCCCTAAGAGTATTGCTTGCGCTTATAGCAGTAGCGGTTAGGTAAACCTGTACAAAAGATTTATCATGAGTACTAGAAGGTGGTTAAAAGCCGCTGAGTGATGGACTCAGTTCGCGGACTGGATGAGGAATACACGCCATTTCACCTGTATTAAGGCTTGCCAAAGTGGGTTAAGCGAAGCGGACCTCTGCCTAGATCGTCCCTTCACAAATAATTTGCAAATTCAAAGCAGGACGCGGATGTTGAGGAACTAACCCATTAGAATAAGTTCCAGATGGTGGATACTCTGCTGTTTCGGCAAAAGAGCTTTTCAAGTCCGCATATCTAATATGGAGGCATTGCGGAACATCTTTAGTCAGCCCACGTGCAATATAAGATGTGTTGTATTCTCTTTGTGATATTCGGAATGTAAATCAGCTCTTTTATAATACGACCTCTAACGGTCCCATGTAGCGCGATCGCAACTCAGTCTTAAAGGCTGCCTGCACTGCATGTGTTTGATTGCATTCACTAAAAAATTAGCACCACAACATATTAGTATTTGTTTCGGCTGCCTCTGGTATTGGCGTATTGCTTTTGTTTCTTTGGCTTTCAGTCATAGTGTCGCAGATTTTTCGCATGACACTTCATCTCATTGAAATACATTCACTGATTCTGCTATATGTTGTTGTCTGGCTGATATCAGAAAGTCAAATTCGCTCGATAATCCTTCTCACTAGGATCCGAGCCACCTCGTGGCGGTGTTGAAGTCGCTTGGGAGTTATCAATCCATTGAACGTGGGGTCCAGTCTTCAGAAAAATGAACTGCGCTATTCATTGCAACTCACTGACCAAGACCACAAAGCTATGTTATCGAAACACTTTGTCGATGAGCAGCTTGATTTTATCCTCACCGGTCAGAAATAAGTTATTTGTTCAGACGGTCCACAAAGACCACAATATTTGTAGATACGGGCGCATCGTTTGAAAGATCGCAGATTAATCTCTTACTAATAGACTACCAGCACTCTGCCACAACGGCAGTGAGGCCAAATATACCGCTACGTGCGGCAGAGATGTAATCAGTTGACACGCTTAACCTGTGCAAACGTATGCTTTACCCTCTTATTACATATCAGGCCACCAACACGTAGCATTTAACGATCAGTATATAGTTTCTCTTCCAAAATGGGCACCTAAAGCGATATAATGTGTCTCGCACAATATTTTGTTTTTGAGGGCCTTATCGCGACTCAATGTGCGTCAATGCTTCAACCCAGCAGTCTTTGGGATGAAGTATAGCGATACAGATTTGCATCCGCGAGCTCCATTTTAGAGATATCCGAGCTTTCAGACCCATTGTTTTCTAGGTTTCTGGTAACGCAATACTTCTGTGCGTACCGCCTACTCAATTGATGATGTCACGATTGTGACACGTAACAATTTATTGAAGGATGACGCAAAAGCAAATTCAATGCCACATTTAACCGACCCGGTCTCTTTTTTACCTCATTGGAACGCTCGGCGAAGAAGGATATCCATCATGCCTCTCGTTGTGAAAGATGTGGTGACGGTGTTGCTGTGTCAACAACGACGAATTGTCTGTGTTGATTACAAACGGTTTAGAGCGAAGAAGGTGCTTGATGAATTTGGTAAATATATATTTTTTCTTGTCAAGTAAAAGTTTTTATATCTGCCGCTTAAATAGAGCAAGGCCCAAACGCAATGACAAATTTATGGGTGATTTGCTAAAAGTAACGCGCAGGCGAGGCAAAGGCTAAAGCGTGGCAGACAACATGGAGTGGCTAGTTCGGGCGCTAAAAATATAGAAACTATGGTACGCATCGTTATGAATTTCACAACCTTGAAAGCCATCTCTTTCGCCTCCATCGGAATCTTTTTAACATTCATTATTGTTAAGGGCCGCGCAATGTCAGCATAATTTGCACCTCTCTTCTGCAAAAAGTTGGCCAGGCCAAGCCACTTTATTAAGTACCTCAAAATAGGCACTGTCTCATCGTCAATAATATATACTATGCGGGATCTACCAGCACGCCATAGGTCTGCGGGAGTGAGCCTCGAAATGAGATTTCGTCACTGATAATGCCACTTTGTCTATACTGGCCGACAATAATTATAAGCACAAACACTAAGCACATTTCGCAAGTCTTTGATGTGATATATTAACCGGTGCTATGCGCGAGTATGGTCTGATAGACGTAGTAGTAAATCTGCGCACGGCACGATGTGATACGAACGACTGCATCGCGAGAGCATTGATCATTACTGATACAATTGATAGCCTACGTGGTATGACTAGCCATCTTGTGTCATTTCACCCGAAATACACATCGTAGTGAGATAATTATCACAGTCAAACATCAGCAGTAGATGATAAATGTCAAATTGAGCGTAGGTATCTACTAGTCTAAGCCGTTCTTCTGCACATCTTTTGAGAAAATTGCCAATTGTGCTTGAAACGTGGTTGTATGTAGATGAATCAAGCATACACAATCCGTGAGTTGCCGTTTGCCATTCTGCCTCGTTGAGCCGGTGCCCGAGTGTGGAACTTCACTTTTCATTACCAAAATTATTTCGTGCTTCGCACTGAAAAGCGTCTAAGGTGACATATTGCTCTTTCGGCAAGGACCATTGCCGCGTAGGGCAACAGCTGATTCCAGTCATCAAGTAACCTTGATGTAATTGGGGGGACACACATGGTGAATCCCTCGTCACCGCTACATGATGTTCTTTCAAAATATGGAGATGGCCTGTTAAATCATTATATATTGCTGTCCCACTCCTCACACTCAATGTTCAGCGACTTTCTTTGATGAGAAATTTATTCATGTCGGATGACGAGCTCAGCTTTTTCTTTAGAATGATCTTGACCTCAACGTTTTGCGACGGTTCCAAAAGGTAATTTTCTCATCTCATAAAGAGTTCTGCGCTATGTCGAGGAGTGCCTTCTAACCTATAGGATTATCCTGGTCACTCGGATATCCGTGGGACTTCACACAAACACGGACGCGATCTTGCTCCGACTCTTCATCCTCGGATGTCAACCAATTTACGACACGTTTCGTGAGGTCAACATGGCGACTGGCATAACCTCATCAACATGGCGCGTATACTTCTTGGCAAAGTCGTGTCCGCCGCAGCTGATGGTGAACGGATCGGTGTGTGACCAGATTCTCTT
>NW_020189809.1:961408-961895 GCF_900000015.1 Plasmopara halstedii
TCGAGGTAACCGAGTCTATGCTGAACGACGAGAACAAGACACCACTTGACTTGCTGCCTGACCGCGTACTGGCAGCAGATGCAAAGGTCGGTGGAATTGTCAAGACCACTGAGAACGCGACAAACCCCGACAACATTGTGAAGAAGCTGTTCAAGAGCCCTCTTGCGTTCAGCAGCGCGCTATCACTCAAGATGGCAAGTCAAGATAATGACATCGCTGAACTCGCTCAATTGCATGTGATCAACCAGGTTTTGTGAGCGACAAACCCCGCCGACGACACGACGTTTGCAAACAAGTGGAAAAAGACCATGGGCTCGGCAGTACCATCGAAGCGCGCAGACATCTTCACAGCTTACAGCGCATGCTGGACACACTCCGACGCGATCGCAGAGTTGTCACGAGAAACGAAGGCTCTTGACATGTTCGAGATGGCTTTGATGGCGACCGCTCCGATGCTCTTCAAGAACGACCACTGGATCCAGTATTT
>NW_020189809.1:961905-962252 GCF_900000015.1 Plasmopara halstedii
CTATATTTCAATTCTTTAAGTTCTACACACTTATTTTAGAGATATCACTGCGATTCTTTGCTGTGGAATTGCCCTTATGACTTATCAAAGGTGTTAGGTTTCCATCAATTCTTTTCTTGTTAGTCCTACCTTATGCGAGCTATGGCATACACAGCTTGAGGCGCAAATTCAATACAATTAAATTCCTACAACTGCAGTGCCGTTTGCCGAGGACCATTGATTGCCGCTGTGACGGGATTACACGTACCCTGGTAACAGGGGTGTGTATCACACAAGATGTGCATGGTGTGACTGCACCCAAACAAGAATACGGTATGTTATATATGTACCATTGATTGCCGCGGCGG
>NW_020189809.1:962262-962783 GCF_900000015.1 Plasmopara halstedii
AAATGAGGTTAGTCTCTTGACTGCCAATACAAACGGTATCAAGAAGAACGACTACCTCTTCATTCAGCATCTTCTATCAAAGCACTCGGTGTCCTGCATCCGAAAAACCAAGTTCAGGGACGCGCAACATCCCCCAACGTTCAAATTCCGTCTTGCCTCGAGCTTCACACACAAGCTCTTTGTCAATGACCCAAACACACTGTTGGATCGACCTACTCGTGGTCGAAGCAATGGAGTGATGACCATACTTCGCTCCGACTTCCTGGGGTTCGACTCGGCTGTCGTTGTATCACGCTTGTCTGTTCCCGGACGGTACCTCGCTGTGAAGGGGATGGTTGAACTTGTTCCGATCTACATTCATAACGTCTATGCGCCTGTCGATCGCCAGGAGAAACAGCAGTTCTTTGTGTGTTTGGACACTGACCTGTTCGAGGGTGACACGATGCACTTTGTGCTTGGCGACTTGAATACGCCGCTCGATCCACGACTCGACTGCTCCACGCCCGACCTGCGCTACGATC
>NW_020189809.1:962793-963023 GCF_900000015.1 Plasmopara halstedii
AACCAAATATTGGAAAAAGCCCTAGTGTACACGACAGTCCACCAAATCCTACGTTAATGTGGGCCACTGCATGCTAATCAAGCAGCGTCTATGAAGCTTGACCGACTTGGGAGCTGGTAACACGTAGACTCTCCCCGGGAGTCACGGCGTGTATCTGCGGCTGAGATTAACAAGATCTCGGTTTTGGTATCTGAGTTTCGCCGTCACGCATTTAGGCTTGTGAAAGCCTC
>NW_020189809.1:963033-963205 GCF_900000015.1 Plasmopara halstedii
ACAAAAGTTAAACTATACATAATTGCTCTCAGTTGATGTGGGCACACCATAACACGGTTTATACCCCAGTACAGAAAGATAGTCTTGACAGAACCATACTGAGCTGATACAGTCCAATATCAAGTTATTCTGAAAGAAACACTTGATTTGGATTCTTTGATACCGCATTAAG
>NW_020189809.1:963507-963802 GCF_900000015.1 Plasmopara halstedii
ACATCGTCACCATACTCTTACAAAGGACTCCAATAGAAATTTTGTTTTTGCTGATTTAACTTTCGAGATACGGTATAAGCGCGTCGGATAAATGTGATGCTTAAAAATCACCCGACTATGGATTGTCGCATGGCACGATCGTGACGCCGCTAATTGATAAGGCTGTACTTAAAATGTAACGGACGGATACGACTTGCATTACGCTGCTAAAATCTGTGAGATGCAAGGCATTCGGGACTCTGATGTCGTCTTATGGCCGCTATTCCTTGCACTAGGATCGCTATATAGCACTCAA
>NW_020189809.1:963812-964110 GCF_900000015.1 Plasmopara halstedii
CTAACGCCCCCCCCGTTTCAAGCAGAGAGCTGGCAAGCCGTTGTCTTGGTCTTCATTTATAGCCTTTTGAAAGACGCACTCGATTTTACAGGCAATTTGTGTGATATTTTAAGAGACTCGGCGTCATTTGTCTAGTTGCTGTGGTCCAGAGTCAGCGTGTAGAAAAGCATTGCAAAAATGCATCAGACCGATAGAAAACACATGAATTGATGCGAGTGGACAGTCTCAATTTAATGCAGTCAAATTACCTGCATATACATCGTCTCCAGCCTATATGACTAAGCTACGACCGCGCTTC
>NW_020189809.1:964120-964498 GCF_900000015.1 Plasmopara halstedii
CGAAACGGCTTAAGCAAGCCCACATAAAATACCAGGTAGGTGCGCATCCTTCTCGGAAGGTTTAGCGTATACGCAAGGCCTTGCTTGACCACGACTTTAATAGGTCCAATAAACCGTGGTCGATGCTTTGTCTTAATGACAGCAGAGACTGCATGTGTAGGAAGGTTTTGAGCATTTAATAAAGCCAGGTCTTCGACCTCAAAGTTTTGAACATTTCTTCTGCTTCTTCCGTCTTTATATTCGTTCTGCATGTCTTGGATTTCAGCCATCGCATCGCGAAGGTGTCGTAGGAGACTCAGTCAGGTAGACAGATAGTCGTAGACTTCTTCAGTGATAGGGGGCTGACGTCAGCTAGCCGTCTGGCTATTCCTTCCCCAC
>NW_020189809.1:964508-965233 GCF_900000015.1 Plasmopara halstedii
TTTTGACCCTGGTGACGACGTCGTCCAACAAGGCGTTCCACGTGATAGTGGACGTCACTGTTCTCATCGAGAAGAGTCGGTGGCGGGCGGTGACGACCGGGTAGACCGCCATCCGGTGACTGGTGATGCTCTCCGAGCCCTAGAGGACGAGGTCCTTCGTGATCAGAGCTCCGCTGAGCGTCACGCTGAAGTAGCATATCGCTGTGCGGACGCTCTTGACGATTTAAAGCACGTAGTGCACCGGCTGCCTCGCCTTGAGGACTACCGCTCTCTGTCGGAGCGACTCCTAGCCGTGGAGCAGGCAAATGCATCGCTGCAGACAACGGTGGGGCGCTTGGCTCCATTGGAAATGGGGATTGTTGTACTCCGTGCTCAGAACCAGTTGCTGGGTGGCCGAGACCCGTGGGATCCGTTCTGGCGCCAACGCGTCCGCGTTCACATGCGCCGGATCCCGATACGGCTTGAGTAAACCCACATAAAAGACCGGTTGGGTGCGCATCCATTTCGGAAGGTTATCGTATACGTTAGGCCCGATTGGCCACAATCTTAAACGGTCCAATAAATCGTGGACGAAGATTCGTCCGGAAGATAGCAGAGGCTGCAGGTGTAGGCAGATTTCTAGAATTTAATGAAACCAGGTCCCCGACCTTAAAGCTTTCTACTTTGTCTCTTCCTTTTTCATCTGCATATTGTTTTTGCAGGTCTTGGCTTTCAGCCATCGCATC
>NW_020189809.1:965243-966131 GCF_900000015.1 Plasmopara halstedii
GTAGCCGGTAGACGAATGCGCTGCATTGTTCAGTGCAAACTCTACTATTGGTAACATGGCGCCTCGGCGTCTCATCGCTGACGCTGCGAAAAACGTCTTCGATGACGCAGTTCACTCATTCGGTTTGACCATCGGTCTGCGGATGATCCGCTGTTGGCATATCCAACTTGATGCCTAACACCTTGAAGATAGTCGACCAAAATTTTCCCATGAAACGGGGGTCTCTATCAGAGACAATCGACTCTGGGAGTCCGTGTTGTGGAAAACACAATCCACGAACAGCGTTGCTGTACCGACCCCGTCGATGGTGCTTGGCACCACCGCCAAATGAGCCATCTTGCTCAACCGGTTGACAAATACCACAAAACCCGTGCTGCCCGCCGAAACTTTTGGCAGACCAAACAAAGTCCAAACTCATGGACTGCCAGCACCCAGTGGATATTGGTAAGCTGGCCAGCAGCGCAGCCGCATTTGGAGCGGATTTCACTCGTTGACACGTCTCACACGTGCGCACATAGGAGCTCGTCCATTTGTACAGCTTAGGCCACCAATACTGGTGACTCACAGAGTTGTACGTTCTCTCACGACCGAGATGACCACTGAGTGGCGTGTCGTGAGCCTCATCGAGGATGCAATATTTCAAATTCTCATCATGAGGAACCACAATTCGTGGTGTATCCGTTGAATCGGAGCGATCGTGCACGCAGTCTTGGTGATAATTTCTTGTCCGAGTCTCCAAACTCCCTGTCCCGAGAGCCCGTTGCAGCGCCATCCCATCACCCGCATACGCGGCGCGGATCAATTCCGTCACAGACGACGTTACAGTGGTCACATGAGCAAGCTCATAGTCTGGTCTGTGTGACAACGCATCAGCCAAAGCATTCTGCT
>NW_020189809.1:966141-980561 GCF_900000015.1 Plasmopara halstedii
TTGGTTAGCAAGACTTGGTGTTGTTGACGCATGGCGCATACATCATGACAAGAAGATGTATGATGTATGCGTCTACAACACGTGTTCACTGGTTCACTTCCACGGAAGAACCGATTGGACTATGTACTGATGTCTGAATCATTCTGCAACCGCTACTACGGCTCGTCCAGATATTTTTTGCCGATGCATGCTGGAGACCACCTTGTGCACAGTTTGACATTCAGATCTGGCACACAACTTCACGGTCGTGGGTACTGGAAGTTCGCCTACCCGAAGGCTGTATCGGCAATCGAAAAGGAAGTTGAGCTGGTGCGTGACAGTCTCCGACTCGCTGACAATCCGGGCAAAGTATGGGAAGCGTGAAAAGTGCGCAACAAAAAACAGCTGCAGGGTATACAGAAGAAGCTTCACACTCCCTTCTTATTAGTGTGTAGCCACACCATTGTGTGGTCATACCATCTTGTGTGACCCATTTCTTTATATCAGGGAACGTGTAGCCCCCGTTACACTCTCCCCAATCAAAATAGTGAAACCCCACAATTCACATTTGACTGTCGCCTCATAAGAGGCTCGCGTGTCCAAAACACTTTTACGTCGGAGGACCTTCCGCACGCATTCTCTGCTCAATACGTCCTGTGTTTATGACACGAAAGACACCCAGTATCGCTGGTTCTAGAAGCGCCCGCGGGCCGAGCCCTTCTTCGTCTCCTGCACGCGGCAACTGCGGATAGTACGTCCGCGGTTTCAAGGGTAGCGCATCCCAAGCCCTCGACAATCGGGCGTCGCACACCGCGCCCGCCACGGGCGACGGAATACCTTGGAGGAAGTCGACTACGAGTCGGATACTCCTTTCCCGAGATGGGAAGAAGAAGAGGACGAGGTGCGCCAACAGCGCGACGTGAGCCCTGCTCGAACCTTGCAAACACCGTGTCCGTTTCCCAACCTCTCGGCTTCCGGGGAGAAGTGTTATTATTAACAATCGCCTCGACGAGGCACAGGAGCAGCTGCTGGAGGCTGCCCACATCGCGGCTCTCATACGCTCGCATCATCGAAGAAACAGTGATTATATTGACGAGGTCATACGAGAAATCATGCACAATTCCATCTTGGTACCTCGAGAGTGTGTCGTTGCCAGCGTAAGAGCTAGACCTTTAGCAGCATCCATAAGTCTCGGGCGACCTAGCTGAGAGGAACAATATATCCAAAACTTAAATATGGTGTCTATTCAGTATATAGTTTTTCGACGACTTAAGTAGCTTCTTTAAGGCGCGATGATCCTACGCGCTAAATGTAATGAAAGACTGACCGCATTCTGAACCGAATACCATACTCCATGGACGCGTAGTTGGAGAGCGATGCCGGATACATTCGCGCCTTCGACGTCTTACTGTTGTGAGATAGACACCATTTTGGACTCACTGTACTCGCTGCTGGCTGCCGGCGACGAAACAGCGAGAGTCGTAATAGCATCTTCTTTTGGAGAAGCAGCGATTGTGGCATTGCTTGAAGTATGTTGTTTTCCAAGTTTTTTATGCCAATTTTGAGGATGCCCAATTTTCGTGACCAAAACATACAAAATACACAATTTGAATTGGTTTATCAGGTAAATTTCATCGCACAGCAAATATAAAGCACATCAATCATCTCTAGACAGGTAGGTATCAGGCTTAGATCTTCTTTGTCGAATGGTACGCTGTGCCTCTTCTCGCAATCATGCACAGTATGCCAAGATGGAATTAAGCGACAGAGCCACATCGCGATCTCTGCACCAAACCGAAGAGATGCTTGAAGTAACGCCTTGTAGAAATTTGAGCATGCGCAATAACGAAGTGGCTAAAGTAAATCAAGGTTATGAACAAGTGGTTAACAAGAACAGAATGTGGCTTATGTGCTATTGTTTCATTGGTATCATGGTATCTTTTACACTACATGGCATAATGTTGGAACGAATTGCGACACACCGTGTACTTGGCGAGATGTCAATGACTTCAGTCTTCTGTGCATTTAATTCAATAGTGGCCATTGGATTAAGTCGCGTTCGGAACGAGAAACCATCGACGATGCCCCAAAGTCTTTTAGCATTAGTTGGCGCGTTGGCGTTTGCCTCAACAATCGCGTCCATGGTAGCTCTGCGATATGTTACGTACATCACGAGAATATTGGGCAAATCGTGTAGATCCATACCAATTATGGTTTTAGGTGTACTTTTGGGCAGGAAATATGACTTGAAGAAGTACCTGTCGGTCATCGTACTATCGACAGGAGTAGCAATCTTCTTATTTGGCACAGTTCAGGAAAAGCAGGAGGATTCTGTGGAGCAGAACTCATATGACGACACTTCGGCAGAGCACAAGCGGACGCCCAATATGGTGATAGGTTTTTCTCTTCTCGTTTTATCACTTTTTCTCGATGGAGCTACTGGAGCCCTTGAGGACAAATTCATGGAGACGTACCATATTGGCGCTTTTGATCTCATGTTTTCCGTCAACCTTTACAAGGCTTTATTTTCAGCCTTTGGTATGGTGATTAATGGTGAAGCGACACATTTTTTAAAGTACGTAATTCCGTCCCTCCCAAGCCTTTTCATGTTGAGCTTCACTGGTGCATGGGGCCAAGCTTTTATATTTTTTACCATCAGCAACTTCGGTGCTTTAACTTCGGCCATCATCGGAACATGCCGTAAGGTGCTCAGCATCGTGCTGTCAGTCGTACTCTTTGGCCACATTTTATCCATACAGCAGATGGTTGGTCTTGGATTCTCTTTCCTTGGTATCGGACTCAATTGGGTGAATCTCAAGAGGTTTCCGACCGTAATCGCTGAGCTTGAAGGGTTGTCAAAGGTTACTTGAGAAGAATCTGCAGTGACTTCGAGTCGAACCACTAAGTTTAAGCTACTGACAAGTCGAGTCCTTACAAGCCAATCAATGCCTGGTTATCCACAATTGATACTTGAAATAAATCACCATCAAGTGATGAGTTGTGTGTATGTAATTCTTCAATGTTGTAACCATGTAGTAGTTTATGTAGCATAGTAATTGCTTCATATGCAATTATAATTGGCTGAATCTCAATTACTTTTTGTGGCTCTCATACTCACGATTACTGTTTGACCTCTTTACGATGCTTGCGCGGTCAGTAAAGTCATGTGTATCTCGGCTGTACAACATTGACTCACCACAAGTTCGCTCATTTGCGTATGTGCTCAATCATTTTTATTGATTTGGCCATTCTTGACTTCAAAGATGATAAATCAACATGTATGACTGACTGGCAGACACCGCGTGAACATGGTGCTCAAAGAGGATGTGCCTAAGCTTGGAAATCGTGGCGATGAAGTGTCCGTGAAAGCTGGATATGCGCGTAACTTTTTATATCCCGAAAAGCTAGCGGTATATGCAACAAGTGCCAACCGCGAAAAGTATAAATTGAACCACGAGTCGGTGGACGAAGTGCTGCTAGAGAAGGAACAGAAGCTTGAGGCAATCATTCACAACCTTAGTAACATTGAGTTGGTTTTTAAACGTCATACACCATCCAAATCTGACGTCAAGCTGCATAGCGAAGTGAATGTGCAGAACATCTCTGACATGTTAGAGAAGCAACACGGGCTTATTGTAGGTGTGGCTCGCATTGACCTTCCCAAACCGATTAAGACACTAGGCGAGCATACAGTCAAGATTCGCGTAGACGACGCCATTGAAGAGGAGTATGCAGCTGGCAATGTTTCCTCATATACGGATCAAGAGGTCAAGGCTGAGACTGATGATGACAAGAAACAAAAGAAGGGACCGTCTAAGAAGAAGTGGGTGAGCCTCACCATTGAAGTGGAGCGACGATAATTGTAGGTAGACGATATGGCTGACAACGTCCACGTAAACGATTTAAAATATAGCATATGGTGGCTTCTCGAAAGCATCAAGGCTCAATATAATGCCTTTAATCTGTAATCTTCGACTGATTCGATATAGGGGACTGCCAATCATCGTGACCGCTCAGCTCTCAACCTTTAATGAAGGTAGAACAGAAGCGAGAGTTAAGGAGCAAGCACAAGCCTACGCAGCGTATTCTGTGGCGTGGAAAGCTTATCACAATGTTTGGTACGAACTTATAAGCCGCTTCGTGACGCCGTTGGCTCATTGTATTTCACGCAATAGAATCACGTGTGTATGAACTCATTGCAAAGGTGCGGCTTGCTTACGTCTGTGGATAAGTATACTTAATGCGTTTGTTAGATTCCGAGAGGCAAAGTTAGTACTTATGGCGGTGTCGCAAAGGCGCTTCAATCAGGACCACGATGTGTTGGTCAGGCCTTGCGTGTATGTGACGTTGCTTATACTGTTTGGATTGGTAGCTACTTACAAGTCTCTTATGAGGTACAGAAGAATCCTTTCGCCCCTGGGATCCCGTGTCACCGAGTCGTGGCTGCTACACTCGACATTGGAGGATTTCAAGGTTCATTTGCAAATGAGAAATATGTAAAGATGTGATCGATACTAAATTGATCATTTCACGTAGGCGCGAGTGGAGAAGCATCACCTTCTATTCAAAAGAAGCGGGCACTGCTGGCGGAAGAGGGTGTGATATTCACAAATGATCACAAGGTAGATGATAAGAATGGCGCGTACAAATCGTATCCTTTGATAAAAATGGCGTTTTGATCCTGTAGATCGATCCGGCCAGCCTTTTCGACTTCAACTTAGCTGCTGACTAATCAATGCCTTGACACAAATGTATAACGATGTTTAGTCATTTCATAACTTTCTTGATTTCAAAGCTTATCGCTCAGTTGCAAATACTTCCACTGCCCGACTGGCAGCGATCCTAACTTTATGTCTCCGATGCGTACACGCTTTAATGCCATTACACGTAGACCGACGTGTTCGCACATATGCCGAATATGTCGGTTCTTTCCTTCCGTAAGAATCACTCGCAACTGGTTCGCATTTAACACTTCCACTGATTTGGCACGGTAAGTGATGCCCTCGTGTGACGTGACACCCTTCCGCAATACGTCGACTTTCTTAAGAATGTCACTCGTCAAAGGATCTAGATTCAAATTCACACGTACAAGATATTCCTTCTCGATGCCACTCCTTGGATCCAGTAACTTCTTCGCAATCGTTCCGTCCTGTGTAAAAAGCAGTAGTCCAGTCGAATTGACATCTAAACGACCACAAACTGCCAACTTCCACAAAGCCACAGGCTCTATAGTTTGTCGGGGCTTTACATGACTTAGTTCAAGACACTCGTTATCAAACGTAAGCAGACGGACAGCAGGCGTCCTGTTATTCTCTGGCTGGGAAGACACATAGCCCAAGGGTTTATTTAAGACCAGCGTCACCTTCTTGTTCTGATGCCTTTGAGCCCTATAGTCCAATTGAATCTCGCTGTCTATTGGTACCTTTAGCCAATCGGCTTTTACACGTTCACCATTGACCAGTACATCTCCTGCTTGAATGTACGCATCCGCTTCGCGTCGAGAGCAGAGGCCCTTTTGCGCCATCAGCTTTGCCAAACGGATAAGACCTTTGCCAGCGTCTAAAGACAAACTTAATGAGTTATGAGACCCATGATTTGATTGTAGCAGTGATGCTGCACAGTGTAGCCGACGCATCAGTGGAGGGTTATATGCTTTCAATGCGCTCATAAACGAATGGATACCGGTATCTATATATATGGAGCTTTAAGTTTAAGTTATCGCCTACAGCCTCCCGTGATGGCCCAGCACTCTGTTGCCGGGCTCATACTCAATATATTAACTACTGTGAACCACGTCAGTGCAGTCACAAGGATTGATATCATCCAAATAGCCTTTTGTTTGCTTACGCCTCCTTGCCGACGAAGTGCTTGGGCAGCATTCCTTTGATTTGGAAGCAATGGCAAGAAGATCAGCGACACTACCTTCATGCCATAGCAGAGCCAGATCGTATACGTTACATCCCGACGTGTTTTGTTCGTGTCAGCAAGAATATCTTCCTTCCAGACGTTAAATTGTGCATTGATGATCTTGGCAGTCGTACGACCGAATGGCGCAGCCACGTGATTGGTTGTTGTTAAGATTCCATATAACGCGCCTTCAATTCCTTGTTCAATGAGCTCGACGACTATGTAGTTGCTTATGATAAAACGCACAGCATGTGGCACTTCACCAATGACGGGTACACCGAGCCAAAACCACTGATTTCGAAAAACATCCCATGTTACCATCATCGTCATCATGCAGTCAGTGAATACTCCAAACAGAACAGTCACAGCGATAGCAACGTGCCAGTCCCAATGCAATCCACGTTGAGCCATTATAGCCAGAGTTCCTGCGTACGTGAGAGTGCCTGCAATGGTCATGAGACTTGAATTAAATGGTGTAGCATGGACCCAAAACAGTTTAATGTTACTCGACGACACGATGTTAAAATTGTTAAACACGCCAGAAAAAAACTTGTACGCAACAACTTGGTAAACTGCACGCTTTTGCAATACCTTCCAGAATTGAGCCATGTACGTTTTAAATTGAGGCGGTTCTACCTTGTTTTCTTGCACAAGAAACCAAGCAGCAGGGCCAAGTGGTAGACATAGACAACTAAGAAAGAATGTGAGCTGAGGAAATGAAAGCGAAAAATCAAATGAGCCTCCATATTCTGCACTATTGAATGCAAGTGCAACGACGAGAGCTCCTACAGCACTACACCCCATGCGAAGGCTGTGGATCCACGATTGCAAGTGACCACGGGTGGATAATGGTTCGCGTTGTGAAAACTCGATAGTTACGGCATCAGCGGAAACCTCGACAAGTAGATAACCAAACGCAGCCATCATCATTGGCATCACATAGCGCCCTGCTGCATCAGGTGCATTTGAGTTGATACTTTTACGCTGAGCTTCGGTCCATTTGTCAGGATGAATGAAATGCATGCTTGAGTCTCCAAAATATGGTTTCGATTCTGGAAAAGTTGCCATGATGAAGAGCATGCTGCAACACAATATCCAGCCAATGAGCATATATGGTCGTCGACGAAATCCACCGATAGGAAAGCAATCGCTTAAAATTCCAAGAAATACTTTGTACGACCATGGCAATTGCACAAGTAAAGTCGCGGAAACAACGATCGTTCCTTCTGCATTGAGGTATCCTTGTAAAACGGGATAGATCACAGCTGGGAGTACACCGTTGACAAAGCCAATACCTGCGTATTGCATCAGCAACGCCAACACTTCAAATGATAGCAAGTCAGGCGATCGTCCTTCTCGAGGTACATTATTCTTAGAGTCGTTGTCAGATATCTGAAATGTTAAATTCGATGTAGCATTGGGCACTGCGTTATATTCTACCACGATGATCCCATTGCTAGTTAGGAGATTGTCGCGCTCTTCGCACTTGCTCATTTTTTTCAAAATCAAACTCTCGGTACCGGTTTAGTTGTCTGGTGACTAGCAAAGTATGCGTCCTCATCTATACTGTATTGTACCGGTAGAAACAAATAGCAATTCAACAATGTTAAACCGATAAACATTAAACCTGACAGCGTGATGACGTCTCGAGCGTTGTTGAGATAAAAGCGTAGAGGACTTTCTTTATTCAGAAATACAAAAGTGTATTTGAGATGTACAGTCGGCAAATCAAAATTTAGTCAATCGTATTAGTGGACTGAAAGGCTATGACCGTGACGAATATCTAACGCGTACAGTTAATTCGCGTAGAAAGTATACCGTTTATACATCTTCAGACTTCTCTTTCTGCCTTATGCTATTCGCATGCTGGAAGATGACAACATACAAACTGTTCCCAAAAAAGTATACAAGCAGTAAAAACTGGTGAGGGAAGAATATATGAGTTCCGACTGGGAACGTGTATCAAAAATAACTTGAGCATCTTTTTTAGATTCATTGGCATATTATGCTAAACCTTTCTTAGATGAAGAATGCCTATATTTATAGCTAGCTCTCCTTCAAAGAGTGCAGCGGAAGTGTTCAATCCCACGGCATGGCAGAAAACGAATTTTAGTCTCAGTGGTAGACGTTCACGAAATTAGAAAGAAACGAAAACTCAACACTTGCTGACACTTGGTGAACAATGGCCTCAACGTCTGTACTCCAACATTTTGAGACTTTTCAAAAAGCTCGAGTTACTTTCGTTCAAGCTGTCGCAGAGGCTGCTTCTCGACCACAGAACATCGAAGTGATGCAAAATGCTGGCGTTATGCAGCTATTACGTCCTTTGCTTCTTGATAATGTACCGAGTATCCAGCAATCTGCTGCTTTGGCTCTCGGTCGCTTAGCCAATTATAGCGATGACCTGGCTGAAGCTGTTGTAGGTAACGAAATCTTGCCTCAACTTGTCTACTCGCTCTCGGAAAAGAACCGTTTTTACAAAAAAGCTGCAGCTTTTGTGCTACGTGCAGTAGCTAAACATTCACCCGAGCTCGCTCAAGCTGTGGTTGATTCGGGGGCATTAGAATCGCTTGTACCATGCTTAGAAGAGTTTGATCCAACGGTGAAAGAAGCAGCTGCATGGGCCATTGGTTACATAGCTCAACACACTGGAGAGCTCGCACAGCATGTTGTGGATGCAGGTGCTGTGTCGTTGCTCGTACTTTGTATCCAAGAACCGGAAGTGGCTTTGAAGCGTGTGGCTGCGTCTGCACTTAGTGATATTGCCAAACACTCACCAGAACTTGCACAAGCTGTTGTCGACCCAGGCACTGTATCGTGTTTAGCGCCTTTGATTCAGCATCCGGATGCGAAACTCAAGCGTCAAGTTTGCAGCTGTTTGGCACAAATCTCCAAGCATTCCGTCGATCTGGCCGAAATTGTAGTGGAAGCCGAAATATTTCCAAACATATTGTACAGCTTGAAGGATATTGATCACATTGTTCGAAAAAATGCCGCTACATGTATTCGCGAAATTGCAAAGCACACACCAGAACTATCAAAGCTGATTATCAATGCCGGGGGTGCATCCGTACTTGTGGACTATGTGTCAGAAGCATCTGGTAACAATAAATTGCCTGGCATTATGGCGCTCGGGTATATCTCGGCTTTTTCGGAAACATTAGCACTTGCCGTGATTGCATCGAAAGGTATCACCCCTGTGAAAAATGCGCTTATTTCGGAACCTGAAGATCATATTAAAGCCGCGAGTGCATGGACATTAGGTCAGATTGGTCGCCACACACCGGATCATTCACGCGCAGTAGCCGAGGCGGATGTATTGCGTCATATACTCGCTTGTATGATTCATCCGAACAGCTCGGATGATCTCAAGATTAAGTCTAAGCGTGCATTGAAAAGCATTTTATGTAAATGTACCCATCTGCAAGCTCTGCAGCCATTATTACGTGATGCACCCTTGAAAGTACAGAAGTATGTTCTCAAACAATTCGCTCAGATGTTGCCACATGATCTTGAAGCTCGAAGGTCTTTTGTGCAAAACGGAGGATTGGAGTTATTACAACAACTAAGCGAAGTCGCAGCTGGGAAACTCACCGAGTACATATTTGAAATCAATAGTTGTTATCCCCCAGAAGTGGTGGAGTATTACTCTCCTCATTATTCCAAGACACTACTTGACAAGCTCGATGATTATCAGCCTCAGGTTCGGTAAAATCAGCACCTCGTCATCGACATTAAGACTATTAGCATAGATGGGCGTAGAAGGAGAGTGAACGATCGAGGTGACTTTTTTCATCGAGAAATTGTCAAGACAAAGGTTTAATATCTAATTTTCAAGCGAGCTTTTAGATAGTTGGCTTGATCGATGCTTTTTGCAGTCTGAAGAACCAACCATAACAACTCTTCATACATAATAAAGAAACAACATAACGTGTCAAATGTGAAATCTCTGCTACTCTAATCTAAGGCACCACATAGACAAACTCTTCATGACTATGAGCACAACTTGCAGAGCAGCTATAGACAATCAGACTGAGCCAGTCCATGCCACCAAACGGTGCAAGTGCTTTATGTGCGTCACATCTAGATCTAGAATCATCGGAAAGGGACGTAGGTTGCTGCTGAATGACATTGTCGGTCGAAATGTACTGATCAACATTTAAAAAGTAAATCATTGTCGGTGTCAACTGCATTTCAAAAAAACGCTCTTGTCCGCAGCCAGGGCAAGGAGGAACTTTCAAGTTTTGAGGAGCTACTACCGGCCAAAGCGGTTCGCCGCCATAGTCATAGCGAAGGCATTGCAGTGGACATCGACGAATGCGTTTCTGAAAGCGCAGTAAATGTCGCTGCTGTGCTGGAGTCCTTTCGTAAGACTCGTTTTGGCCGACTTTACCAGAATGTAAACTTCCTTCCTTCTTTTTCAGATTCGTGATCAAGGTTCGCAAATCATTTAAATCGGTCGATTTCTCTTCCTCCTCAAGCTTCATATATTCTTCGAGAAGACGATTTTCGTGCTCAAAGTCGTGTTCAGCTAAGTAGTCTTCAAATGGTTCTTCAATCACTTCAATCGCTAGAGCCGGAAAGGCATTTTGCTTGCCACTTAAATCGGACTCCTTTTCATTTTTCACTTTCTCAAACACAGAGGTCGATTTACTTTTCATTGCACTAGATTTCATAACCTCATTTCGTTGCTGCAATAACATCTCTAGATCCGCAGTTTCAATTGTTGGGACTGGTGCCATAATATCATCTTCATCACTACTCCAATCACTACCATCGCTGTCGGATCCCCATGCAACTTTAATCCGATCAACCTGCTTTGACATCTCTTCGATTTGGACTTCAGTCGATCTGGTAACAGAATTAATCTGGTCACGCAATACTCGCCAACTGCCAGGGTTTTCAGTACACGCTTTTGAATTACATCCGAAAACGTAAAGTGTCCGATCCATTTCCACTGGAGCATACACTTGTGCAACTAAAAACAAAGCTTTGCTACATTTACTACACGTCAAATTATTAGCCTCCGATGGTGGGTCCATATACCAAGCCTACAAAGCAAAGAATGATCAGATATTCATACAAATTTTATATACTTCACTCGATAACATACTGGTGTTCCTCCTGCTTTGCAAACATAAGGTGATCTATCATTCACATTTCGACGCTCTTGAATTGTACCAAGCAGCACAACGTGATTCTCGTCCATTGTTTACTTTCATATAAGAACGGAATTATTATATTTTTGTATGAATTAAGTATTTGTCCAGCTTGCTGAGTGGTTAAAAGCAGTAAATCCCACCGTCCTTACGTCCGAGAAGCTGAGTAGATCATGGAAGACGACAAGAAAATCCCGTCTGAGTACCGCATCTCTGAGAAGTGGGACAAATGCTTGGAAAATTTCACTCTATACTTTGGCGCTGGTCTTGTGGCTGGAGGGCTCACGTCGGTTGTTCTAGCGCGTAAGTTATTGTCGGATTGTGATACCTAGAGGATTTATTTAAATTCTCAAATGTTATTGTTGTGGACTGTTCTTTAGGCTCTGGTGCTGGTCGTGGACTAATCACGGGGTTAGGCGCAGGATCTGGTGCTGGATCAAGCTGGACAACGTGTCAGATGGCGTTCGCTGGCGACGCTAGCTCACAGGCAGCATTGGACAAAGCGGATAAGGTCGTCGAAGATCTAAAAGAGAAATTTTCAAGCCCAAAGTCGACGTCGGGCTAGGCCAGATAAACGATCTGGTCTCTTTGCTTTTGAATATCGAAAAGACTCAGGTGCTGAATTGTTTTTTCGTTTGTAGAGCTACATCAGCTGACGCATTGAACAAACGAGACGAATTTGGAAAATAATATTATTGTGTAGCAATCAGCAATCAGCGCTAAGTAACTCTAGGGATTTGATGAGACATTGCAATAAAGTTCCATCGGCGTGAACTACGCCTTCTGCTCAAACATAAATTCAAACTCGCCGGCCCCAATCTCAACTTTAATAGGTTTGCTGGCATCTAGTTCAAATGGCTCGTTTGGCTCCAACTCAACACCATCGATACGGGTGCCGTTGGTACTATCCAAATCAATGAAAAAGAGCTTTCCTGTCGTCTCCATTTTAATCTGTGCATGGTAGCGCATGGACAAGTTACCTTGGCTACGCATTGTGGGGGCATAGTATATAAATAATTAACCTGTGCGTGTGATGTGGAAAGTTCTAAATCTTTTGGCATGCTTAATCCCCGTGGAGGTCGAAATTTTCGGCCAGTAGAGCGGCCAATAAAGCAGGATGAACATCGTTTCTAACCAAACTGCACATTTTAGTTAAGACAACTTTCTGGGTTCTTTAACGAACTTACCACGTTAATTTCCATCGAAAAATTCATTTCGTGATATGGCCCGGTCACACATCGTACTGAGACTACATATGCTTGAGGATATGCTTCTCCATCTTTCATCAAAACAAGTCCACCTTAGCTCTTCAAGTGATCCAAACGTTTCGATTACCACTATACCGTCGCGAAAATTCTCTTTTTCTGCATCAAATGCATCAAGAAGTCTTTTTTTGCCTATTTCAAGCTGTTGTTGAAGCTCTAATGCTCGTTTTTTTGCTTGCGCCACCAATTGCTACAGGGACAGACATACGAGTTCATCTTAATATGAATGTCATTGTACATTCAGAAAGCATACTTTCGATGATTCTTGGCAGTCGCGCAGCAAAAAGCTTTGTACATCAATCGTGTCGTCATTCTCCACCAAAGTGCTGCATTTCTTAGCTTCTGAAGCCGTCACCGCTAAGTGCAATCACATGCAAGTTTAAACCTCAGAGCGATCATTACAGTGACTGAAAACATATAGCGCTTTCTTGCCCAGCACACTAATACTAGATTTATATAATAAACAATATCCAACCTATTTTTTTCACTGGTAAGCCTTCCTCTTCGCTTGCTGCCATGTGAGCACTACTTTTCCGCTTCATCTTAATGAAATGAATGATTACACAGACATTTTACCCAATCAGTAATTATTGATACGCTTTTTGACGAATCAATTTGTGTTTTACCAGTTATTGTCCATGTCAGACGCCCGACAAAAGAACGTGGTGGTGAGTAAGCCCATTGTCTATGGATCGGTGGCCATGTACCTCGGTCGCAAAGCCGAGGAGACCAAGACTCATCGCTGGTCAATTTATTTGCGTGGTGTGGACAATGAGGATTTGTCTTACATGATCAGTAAGGTTGTTATAAGTCTACACGTAAGCTTTGCCAACCCAGTTCGCGGTATGATATAGTTTCCAGCTTGTAATTAATCTGATATGTTAACTCATCTAATCAATTTTGCTTAGTACTAACGGAGCCACCGTATGAGGTGACAGAGCTTGGTTGGGGCGAGTTCGAGACGCGCATTCAGATCTACTTTCAAGACCCGAACGAGCGACCAATCAGTATCATCCATTTGTTAGTATTGTATCCGCCTAATAGCCAGCCTGCTAGTACCAAAAAGGTCACTCAGTTGCTTTTAATAGATGAATATTTATATCGTGATACTAACTGAAACTTGTTGCTACGATTGGGTGCAGCCAGTAGTAAGCGAATTTTACGACGAGCTCGTGTTTAATGAGCCGACAGAATCTTTTTACAAGAAACTAATGGCTGGACCAGATCGACAATCAGCCCCGCTTGCCATGCAAGACTATCTGCCAACATATTCGGATGTGGAGGTCCTGAAGACACTCGCCCGCGCTGAGGAATTAGTAAAAAAAGAGGTGCAGGATACCAAAACTTTACTGCTTAGCGCTGACATGGAAATAAAGGAGCTAAAGGAACGCATTGCAGAACACACGAAAAAGAAAAAGCAGGCTGACAAATTGGCTGCTGCACAATCCTTAGCGCCGATGCCTTGAAGCTAATTTTTTTGATAGGCTAATTTTTTTTATTAAATTGTATTATTAGATTTGAGATATTTTATAAATATTAAAAAATCTAAATTGAGATAATAATAAAACAAAGGTAAAGTGATTGGATCAAATATTTTAATCATTGTCATTTTTACTTTGCTTAAGCATTTATTTGGAAAAAGATGGGATTTTAAGGACATAAACTTAACACTGTTTTGGACGATAATGTAATGTGAATTTTATCAATCAGAAATTTGAGCTCAGTTGAAAGTTTGTCTATATTAATGTGTGTAGACGTAATTACTTCTCAATTTTACCTAGCTTTGTATACTATACTGTATCAACTGTAATATACAAATTAATTTTTCGTGAAAAGGAAGTTATGGTTACATCACCTTAGAATCTTATGATCAATGAGCAAAAGATCAAAAGACGGCCGGGGGACGTAACTCCTGCTGGGGAGCTTTGTGAACCCCAAGTAACTACTTCCTAACTTTAACCGTAACGGGACTGGAACCCTCACTTAACAGATTGGAGCCAGCACACCCAAACCACTGAGCCAAAATTCATGTTCGAAATTTGAACGGTAGAGTTCAATACTAATAGGCAAATTTCATAGAGTAAACTGTTGGAATTCTCTCAGAATCACT
>NW_020189809.1:985718-985913 GCF_900000015.1 Plasmopara halstedii
ATATAGAGCTGCTTATCGTTTTTCATTTAAGGTTTAAAGAGGTTTGGATAGACCACTGATGTACTATCATTTTCTCTTTTGCTCGCCAGGAAACTCATTTTTGTTTTTCTATTGTTTTTGTGTTTTTGAAATTTTTCGATGTTTTTGGATTTTCAGATTTTTGGATTTACTCCCCCTAAAATCAATAAACTAAGA
>NW_020189809.1:985923-986494 GCF_900000015.1 Plasmopara halstedii
CCATGACTCGCCGAAGTTCCACCAGGAGACGTTCGCGTAGCGCCCGAGGTCTTTGACCTCTAATCAATCCATGGTTCATGGTGTTCTAACCATGCCATTCCTAGGATGACGTCATACCTTGCATCCGAGTCTAAGACTAGACAGCGTTCCACGCTATCGAAGTCAAGGAACTTGACTTCGAGGTCCACAGGGACATTTGGGACCGTGACACGCGTCCCCGTCGCTAGGCGAACAGTGAAGATGTCACCCAACCGCGCCTTCAGCGCCTCAGCATACTGCTGACTTTCCTCCATCGTAGAGCGTCGACCACCTCCACGACCAGCAAGCCCGGTTTGCACACACGTTCCGTGTTCAAGAGCACGGTGCTCCTCGGGGCTGGGACCTGTTGACCTCTACCACCCTGAGGCTCAACAAAACTCAGTTCTTCTCCAGTAGGTCGCCCCGCGCCTACTGGGTTGTGTCGTTACCCCGCGACGAACATGACTCGTAGGCGTTGGGGCGATGGCTCGAAGGACCTTGACGCGCCTTGCGCAGGGGGCAACCGTTCCGAAGGTGACGGGTGTCGCCACAG
>NW_020189809.1:986504-986945 GCF_900000015.1 Plasmopara halstedii
ACCAATAATAAAAAGTCAAATCTTGATTTGTCAAATGCTTTGGTAAATAAGTCGGCACGTTGGTCATCGGTGTGGACCTTAACAACATCGATTAGCCTTTTCTCAAAGCAATCACGTATGAAGTGATATTTGATTTCGATGTGTTTGGTCTTTGAATGCTGCACAGGATTTCTAGTGATATCTAAAGCAGCAGAATTATCAACGTAAATAGGAGTAGTTAGGAATTCAAAACCGTAGTCCCGCAATTGTTGTTGGATCCAAAGAACTTGGGAGCAACAACTTGAGGCAGCAATGTATTCAGCTTCGCATGTTGATGTAGCGACGCACGTCTGCTTCTTGCACTGCCATGTGACTAGGCGATTTCCTAAAAACTGACATCCAGCCGTTGTGGATTTGCCGTCGATTTTGCATCCGCCAAAATCAGAATCACTGAAAGCTACC
>NW_020189809.1:987463-987604 GCF_900000015.1 Plasmopara halstedii
AACTTAATTAAGCGATAAAAAATATTTTTTTTGTTCAATCAAATGGTATCGAGAACCTACGCGGTTGAGAATTCTAAAATACGGCCTGTGAGGCGATCATAGCTTAGTTCCTGCTCGCTTACAACCAATACAAGCATGTTT
>NW_020189809.1:987614-988766 GCF_900000015.1 Plasmopara halstedii
GTTGAAAGCATATCGCACTAGTCTGCGTGCTCAACAAGATGGCTTTCGTGTACCCGCAATGCGTACAATACCTGTTGTGCTCCCCCTTGCGAAAGCGCTATAGATGACGAAGTGCTCTTTGAGCGATGGGTGCAACGGCATCGGAAACTTTCTTCACTGTATAACTTACAGCTGAGCCACAAGGAAGTGGACGTGCGTGTGGAGCGATACCTCCGATTTGTGTTTGCGAAACTCAAGGCACGCCGTCGACTCTCTTCAGATTGTTGCTCTGCGACGTATGGGTCAACCCTAACGCTCCCGCGAGCTCTATGTCTGCGACCACAAGAGATCAAGGCCACTGCTTGAGCTCAACCCATGGCCATTCTACTTCCCTGGCTAATGCCGGGAAGCGTGGGGCGTATGATGACGCGAAGCGTCTTGATCTTTCTGATCAAAAGCCTCTACAGCGTCTGGGCAAATTTGCTAAAGTGGCGTCTCAAACTCTCACGTTTTCGGAGTCGGGATATCTCCGCCACTTCACCCGATATTGGGTTCGACCCTGGTGACGACGTCATCTCACTAGATGTTTCACGTGATAGTGGACGTCACCGTTCTCATCGAGAAGTGTAGGTGGTGGGCGGTGACGACCGTGTCGACCGCCGTCCGGTGATTCGTGATGCTTCTTGAGCCCTTAAGGACGAGGTCCTTCGCGATCGGAGCACCGCTGAGTGTCATGCTGAAGTAGCATAGCGCTGTGCGGACGCTCTTGATGATTTGGAGCACGTCGTGCGCCGGTTGCCTCACTTTGAGGACAAGCACACTCTGTCAAAGCGATTACTAGCCGTGGAGCAGGCGAATGCGTCGCTGCATGCAACGGTGGAGCGTTTGGCGCCATCGGAAATGGAATTTGTTTCACTCCCCCCAGAACCAGTTGCTGGTTCAGCTTCTGGGTGGCAGAGGGCCCGTGGGATCCACTCCGGCGCCAACGCTTCCGCGTTCACTTGCGCCGGATCCCGTTACGGCTTGAGCAAGCCCACGTAAAACACCAGGTGGGTGCGCATCCGTTTTGAAAGGTTCATTCTGTACGCTAGGCCCCGCTTGGTCACATCGTTAACCGGTCCAATAAACCGTGGACGAAGCTTCGTCCTGAAGATAGCAGAGGCTGCATGTGTA
>NW_020189809.1:988776-989026 GCF_900000015.1 Plasmopara halstedii
ACCCCACAAGGCGTATGCACAGACATACTTTGACGACATTTTCGTTCATAGGCGTGCGGATCACGGGAGGACGGATGAGGAGAACCACTTCGTCCATTTAAGAGCGGTGCTCGAGTGCATGCGCAAGAACAAACTGTACGCCAATGCAGACAAGTGCATCTTTGGCGCAGAAATGATCTCCTTTTAGATTGTTTCATTGGGAAGCGTGGCCTTCGAGCGGATCCCGCTAAGGTCAAGGCCATTGTAGACT
>NW_020189809.1:989036-989714 GCF_900000015.1 Plasmopara halstedii
AAGCTGCTAACTCCGCAGTCTTCGTCCAGTGGATAACGTGCCACTTCACGCGCATCTAAAGGACCGTGTCCAAGATGCCTCGGACTCTGTCCGACCACACCATCAATGGCATGCAGCGACTGCTTCGCAACGAGAGCAATGCTCAGTGCTTTACGTGCCACTTCACGTGCACCACGGGAACCTTGTCCTTGATGCCTCGGTACTTATCATCACACTGACAAGAACTGTGATACCCATTAACAGCTTTGATGGAAATGACTACCAACGTCTGATAGGGTCAGCTAGACACTGCGAATCGTAGCAAAAGCTATGGCTACAGCAAATCATTACTTTTGGCAACAGCTGTTCAACGCAATGCCGTTACAATCGAAGGCGATTAATGGGTAAAACAGTTCTTGGCAATGTGACGATAGTTTGCCTTTATCTACCACTGTGGGAGTGCACTACACGGCTGTCTGTTTACACGGCATTCTGCTCTTTATTTGTTACGCAGCGTATGTAACGACATTGTGTTTAACACCAGTTACCGAAAGTAATGATTTGCTGTAACCATGGCTTTTGCTTTTATACGCGGTTGATGGCAAACTCTACCATACGTTAGCACGTGGTCAATTCCATTTAAGTGGTTAATGGGTATCCCAGTTCTTGTCAGTGTGATGACAGTTTGCCTTCATCTAC
>NW_020189809.1:989724-990306 GCF_900000015.1 Plasmopara halstedii
GCGGGACTGCCAGTAGCTATACATATTGATTAGGTTTATAATTAGATTAGGGAAACCTAAGGTTTTAGATATAGGCGGTTCTGCCGCATTTTATATGCAAGTCGGCGATGCTGTGCTAAACAAGTTGTGTTTCCTGTTGTCGTCTGTATGTAAATGACAAAAGGTTGCATTGAAGGTAATGAGGACATTTAGCGCTGCCAAAAAAATTGGTGCTTCAGAGTAAACAGCCGTTGTCACTTCCTTTAAGAAGCAACTTTGACCGTAATCTCTTTGACTAGTCTTCATCGTCTCACCGTTAAGTGAGTTGAATATGTTGAAGAGCTGCAGTTTGTGCTTTGATTTTTTCTGCCTCCTAAAAATATCTCTAAGTCTTCATTCAACTTTCCAAACATCACTAACATTGGGAAATGCAAGACGACTTTTGATTGAACATAGACGTCATTTTTCTAATTGCTGCATTTCATTCTGAGCAACAAATTGCCACATCGCGTCAATTTATGGCAAATTGACATCTTTCAATATGCGTGTTAAATGCATCAATGGAGACTTCTCATAGACGACATAAGGGTAAGAGATTTTTTA
>NW_020189809.1:990316-990486 GCF_900000015.1 Plasmopara halstedii
AGACCCTGAACTTGACAAGTGCATACTTCATCGCAAGTAGCTCCTTGCCATGAACAAGTTAGTTCTTCTCTGCAGCTTTGAGCTGTCGAGATTCGAACGCGATCACCAGATTTCGCCCCTCGGCGTCTGCTTGCAGCAGTGCACAGCCGATGGCAAAGTCTGAAGCGTCA
>NW_020189809.1:990496-991778 GCF_900000015.1 Plasmopara halstedii
ACGCCGGCTGCCGCGCCTTAAGAACTACCGCGCTTTGTTGGAGAGACGCTTCGCGGTGAAGCAGGCGAATTCGTCGCTGCATGCGACTGTGGAGCGCTTGGTGCCATAAGAAGTTGTTGCACTCCGTGCTCTAAAACAGTTGCTGGTACAGCTTCAGGGTGACAAAGGGCCCGTGGGATCCACTCCAGTGCCAACACTTCCGCGTTCACTTGTGCCGGATCCTGGTTCGGCTTGAGCAAGCCCACGTAAAACACATGGTGGGTGCGCATCCGTTCGGGAAAGTTTAGTGTATACGCTAGTCCAGCTTGATCACAACCTTAGACGGTCCGATACACCGTGGACAAAGCTTCGGCCGGACGATAGCAGAGGCTGCATGTGCAGGCAGGTCTTAGAACTGAATAAAACCTGGTCCCCGACCTTCAAACTTTCCACTTTGCCTCTTCCTTTTCATCTGCATTTTTTTGCAGGTCTTGGCTTTCAGCCATCGCATCGCGAACGTGTCGTAGGACACTTAGTCTGGTAGACAAGAAGTCGTCAACTTCTTTACGGATGGTGAGGGGCAACAATAGCTAGCCGTTCGGCTACTCCTCCACCTCCAAGCCCTGAGCAATAGATGGCGGCGTCAGCGGGACGCGAGAGTGAACCAGCCCGATCACGTAGAACGGCGCGTAGCCGGTAGACAAATGCACTGCATTGTTCGGTGCAAACTCTACGATTGGTCACATGGCGCTCCAATGCCTCGGTTTCAGCGCAGACGCTGCGAAGAACGTCATTAATGACGCGATTCACCCTCTGGTTTGACCATCGGTCTGCGGATGATCCGCTGTCGACATATCCAACGTGGTGCCGAGCACGTTGAAGACAGTCGGCCAAATTTTTCCGTGAAACGGGGATCTCTATCAGACACAATCGACTCTTGGAGTCCGTGTTGTCGAAAAACACGACCCACGAACAGCGTTGCTGTATCGACCCCATCGATGGTGTCTGGCACCGCCGCCAAATGAGCCATCTTGCTTGACCGGTCGACGAATACCACGACACCCGTGTTACCCGCCGAATCTTTCGGCAGGCCAAACCGAAAGTCCAAACTCATTGACTGTCAGCACCCATTGGGTACCGGTAAGCTGGCCAGCGGCGCAGCCGCATTTGGAGAGGGTTTTACCCGTTGACACGTCTCACACGTGCGCACATAGGTGCTCGTCCATTTGTACAGCTTGGGCTACTTATAGTGGTGACTCACAGAGTTGTACGTTTTCTCACGACCGAGATGACCACTGAGTGG
>NW_020189809.1:991788-1002504 GCF_900000015.1 Plasmopara halstedii
TTTGGCAACGCCAGTATTGGTGCATGAAGGAGACTGTCTGTTACCCCGTCAAAAGCCTCCCGATGTTTGGTGTCCCAACACCATTCCACAGCCTTCTTAAGGACTAACGACAATGGCCGTGCCATTTCTGAATAATTGTCGCTATACTTGTGCAAGTGTTTGGCGAGGTCAAGCCACTTGCGCAAGCCCTTTCGGTTCTTTGGAACTGGGCAGTCCACAATGGCCTTGACCTTAGCGGAATCCGCTCGAAGGCCACCCTTTCCAATGAAACACCCTAAAAGTTTTTTTTTCTTAGCACCGAAGATGCGCTTATCTGCGTTAGCATACAGCTTATTCGTGCGCATACACCCGAACACCGCTCTCAAATTAACGATGTGGTTGTCTTCATCCGTTCTGCTGTGCCCCCACGACTCTGGACGAAGATGTCGTCAAAGAAGCCTGAAGAATTGCGTCACAAGACGATTAAATGTGCATTGACAGCCCTTGTGGCACCACCATCAACTCCCAGAGCATCCCGCTCGATGAACTCATCGCTGTCAGCGGAATATCGCTCGCTTTCATGAGCAATTGAGAGTTACCATCGACCAAGTCGAGTAAGCTTTATCTTTTACACCCAACCATGTTATTCTGGAGAGCATCCTTACTAGGAATCGGCTTCTGTGCAGGAATGGTGGCATCGTTGAGCTTATTGTATGCGAGATCAGTACGCCACTTGCCGTTCGGCTTCCGGACACAAAATGTGGGTGTTGAATGGGGAGACTTGCTCTCACGCACTATTCTTGCGTCGTGCTTCACACGGAAGAAGGCGTCAATAACGTCACACTACTCCTTGATCAGGGACCATTGACGTGTTACGCAGTATTTGGCTTCCGGAACCAGGTCGATCTCATGACGCACACCTGGATCCGGAGGTAGGACCGACGGCGGGTCTCTGGAGACGACGTCCTAAAACTCTCTTGCCAAAGAATAGTACGGAACGAGGGACTCTTTTGAGTTAAAGATCCACATCGTGCGTTCAACAACCTCTTTGAGCCCTCCAGGACAGCCTCATTCAGAACGGACGACGAGTTGACCTCCCGTCCAGTCGTATAAGGACCATTTCGGATAAGTCGCCTGCCTTCAAGGCACTGCCGAACTTGACACTCGTCCAGCTCAAGAAGAGCATCCACCACAGAAATAGCCCCAAGGGTGGCATCGCCGTCTCCCCCTCCCGTTATGCCCGTGACAAGGGTGTATAGCTGTCTACGATAGACACATCCTGATTCAGGGTCGAGGCCCTGGGTCTTGCAGATAATATACGGCGTCATCGTTGCCCCTCAGAGGTTCACGTCTCAGCGGGACCAGTGGGATTACGCACTCATCGTCATCCAGCGTTCCCACTCCCTGCTCCATCGGATCCTTGATGTGAATAGCAACATTCGACGATGAACTGCCATTTTCGCAGTCTTCGTCCAGTGGATAACGCGCCACACAACGGGCATCTGATGAACCTTGGCCAAGATGCCTCGAACCTCGTCCGACCATGCCACTCTTGACATACAGCAGCTGCTTCGAACCGTGAGCAGTGATCAGTCCACGTGCATCACCGGGGTCTTGTTCTCGATGCCTCGAACCTAGTCCGACCATGCCACTCTTGGTATGCAGCGACTGACCCGATACTTGAGCAGCGCTCAGTGGATTACGTGCCACTCCACGTTCAGCCTACGAGCCATGCTCGGGACTCCTGTCTAATACACCTTTGGCGTTCGACAATTCGGTTACTTCAATCCGTCCCGGTCCAGTGCTCGCGCCAATAGCGCTTCTGCTTCCTAGCAGAGGTGAATTTAGGGCCCAACGAAGCCCCGCCAGGAGACGCGCGCATAGAGCCCAAGGTTTTCGACATTCAATCGATCCATGGCTCTTGGTATTCCAACTATGCCATCCCAAGAATGGTCATACCCTGAAACTAAGTCTAAGATTAAACAGCGTTCCACGCTATTAAAGTCAAGAAACTTGGCACCGAGGTCCACAGGGACGCTCGGCTCCCTGACACATGTCCCCGTCGCTAAGCGAACAGAGACCGTGTCACCCAACCGCGCTTTCAGCGCCTCAGCATACCGCTGATATACTTCTATCGCGAAGTGTCGAGCATAATTGCTCGACGTCCCGAAGTTAATAATGATCTTCCATGGCTTCTCAAAGTCCTTCACAGTCGCTTTCACACCCAGCAAGCCCGGGGCTCTTCGGGGTTGGGCCCTGCTGCCCTCTACCTTTTTGAGGCTAAACAGAACTCAGTTCTTCCCCAGTAGGGCACCCCGCGCCTACTGGGCGTTGTCGTTTCCCCGCGACAGTCCAGAAAACTGGTGAGAAAAGAAACGTTGGTTCGATCAACCTTGACGCGCCTTGCGCAGGTGACAACCAGTCTAAATGTGACGGGTGTCCTCACAGACAAAACACCGTCGGGTGTTTAAACGCTGCTCGGCAGCTCGGATCTCTCCCTCCTCTTTTCAGCATAGCTGAGATCCATTGACTCACGCCCGCTCGATGAGCTCTGAGGGTGTGCATATCATCTAAGTCGTGCCGACTTAAAGTTGAATTCGGCATTCATTGCCACATTTAGCGCTTCTTCAAAAGAAGGCGGATGCAAACGAAAGAGTTCCATTCGGACCACTTTTGTGCGGAGGTCCTTCATAAATACGGTCATTGCGACCGCCTCGGGAAAGGATCGGCTGCCATCCCGGCAATGATGGTTTGCAACACTTGGACAAAGTCCACCAACTCCTTCTTGCCATGGTTGGCGGGAAGGAAACGCTACCGCTTGCGATATGCTTGGCTAGGCGACGAGAGCACTTGTAAATGCTGCAGCTTCAGCTCCGCCCAGGAGGAAAACGCCGCATCAACCGAAGTGCCGCACATCAGTGCCCATTATCGTACTCGACCCCAACCTATGAGATAGCTAACGCCACGCCCTGTTGCTCGTTCTGGAGCATGGCGGATGCCATAGACATCCCGGCCTCTCTCTCCCAGAGCAGGAGATTCTGTCCTTCCGTACGCTCGAAGATCTTAACGCTCACCACGAGCGGCCTGGGTCGGAAGGAGGCATCCGTCGTCGACGGTAATGTCATGGACGCAGTCGACGCCGACATCTTTTGCTCTAGGTGCTCTAACAGAGCAGTTCGAAAACGCCTCCAGGCGCGCGCTGATTGCTTCAGGTTATTGTGAAGCGAGGTGTTGCCCGCCCTCAGTGCCAAGCAGAGACATCAGCTTTTCAAGCTCGTCCTGCATGTCTTGGGACAAATAGGAGAATTGTTTCATCCTCATAGAGGATCAGTCGTAACGAATCAGGTTTAGATTGACTAACAAGTGCCACCAAGTGCAGCGGGGCTGTCGCAGCTATTTGCTTAGAGGAGGAAACTAAGGTCACCCACCTTACGTTTTATACTAGAACCAGTATCGGATCGCAACCCGCTAATTCCAAGAGTACCCACAAGCTTAACCCAAAACAGAAACACTCTTCTGCTCAAAGTGTAAACTGTTTTTCTTTTGTATAATTTGCGGCAGATCAGCCCACTATAGGTTCTCCTAACTTAATAGTAAAACCTAGTTATGATGCATAACTACCGGTAGTTCCGCCACATAGTGGCTTCTTGTTGAGGTGTAGCCACACCATCGTGTGATCACACCATCTTGTGTGACCCATTCCTTTATACCAGGGTACGTGTAACACCGTTACACACCGCCATCCCCACCACCGAGTGGTGGTCGGCCTTATTACAATTGCAACAATTGGTCGGTAGCTGTAACAGCTGTCGCACAGAAACGAGTGGGGCTGTAAACGGTAGAGCCTGGAGTGATGTTTTCTGCCTCAACGTCTGCGTTGTTCTTCGTATTTCGCACTCTAGTCGGAATTTGGCTTTACATGCAAAGCCTTACGACGGGCTAGATAACAACCTCACTCAGTGCATGAACTGAGAACGTAACTCATTGGTATTACCAGCTTTGTACATATCTCATAAAAGGAGGCATGATAAAATAGAAGAGAGATTTTGACGCGAAGATGCTTCAAGGAGCAGGAAGCGGCAGTGCAAGCCTTAAAACTCCTTCGTGACTGTTGCTATAAAACAGATATCCATTTAATGCCAAATCTACCTGGTAGTGACAAAGTTGATTGCAAGAAGTGGAGTGATACTGCACGCACAGTGAAAGCTTGTTGAGCTATCACTTACCGCCCAATGTTTTAAAAGACAAAAGAAGTGTAGGCCATCGTGCGGTCAATGTTTGATGGTCGGGGAAACGCACTAAACTACTATGTTCATACGCCTTTCAACTGCATGGTATACCCTTGAGTAATTGTGAGCTTTTAAAGATAGGAAAGCATTAATACTAAAGTATACGGATTTATTATGTTCAGGAAATGTGGGCTGTTAGTCTTACGTTAAGCAGCACATATAATTTCAAAATCAGTCATAGTAAAGCAATATATATACAGAACAGCTCATGTTGAATATATCTCACTTGTGATATGGCGGATAAAGTAAGTACCAGCTATGTCAAAGGCTCTTATTTCTTCCTTTCGGATTGAGCGTACGAAAAGAGGAATGCTTTTGTGCATCGTTACATTTAATTTCTCTCATTGGTATACAATTGCGCTTAATTTCCTTGTGATATACGATCATCATAGGTGCAAGTATAATGTTTGCAACAGCTGATACATCTACGAAATTCAAGTATACACGCTCAACCACGACGACTGTATGTATAGTCAGTCATCTCGTTATCTCAACATGCCTGTTCGCGCATCTCGGTAGTCTTGGAGAATTAAATGCCATAGATGGCATTTGGTGGTTCTTTGGGATGAGTAAACAAATATAGAATGTTATAGTTAAAAATGAAGCTAAATAGACTTTTGTATTAAGCTTTGTAACTTTTTTTCTAATCTCCACGTATTATTGATAGATTAATATTACAATTTGATGTACTCTTTTGTTACTGTTTGGACCTATAGAATTTACTTATCAATACAAATGCGAAGCCGAAGCCGAAGTCGCAGCCGAAGTGGGTCTTTGGACAGCTTGGGGCGTCGCCGTCGTCGCAAAACATCGTCAAACAGTCGCCGCCGTCGTCGCTCTGTATCTACATCTCGTTCTCGATCTCGATCGCCTTCTTATGGACACCGCAGAAGGCACCGGACGCACAATAGAAGTCATGGACGCAGTAGAAGTCGCCGTCGTCGATCTTATAGTCGCAGCAGATCCACGAGTCAGTCTCCAATACGTCGTCGACGTTCTCCGTCACATTCTGCACCGCGTGAAACTAAAGAAAGCGTTGATGTAGAGCCCAAGGAGATCGTGGGGCAACCAAATGCAATATCGCAATTAAGTGAAGAGGAACAAATGAAGTTGCTGCTAGGCTTTCAAGGCTTTGATTCGACGAAAGGAAAGGAAGTGGACGAAAATGCCAAAAGCGCTGCTGTGGGTACAGCTCGACGTGAAACAAAGAGAGAGTATAGACAATACATGAATCGTAGAGGTGGTTTTAACCGCCCTTTAGACAAGTCTTGAAAATCTAGCAGAGACTTCCGTGATCGGTTATAGACAGCATGGAGTATCGACTACAAGATCAACAGTGAATGATGGATTTGAAAATCTGTTAAATAGGCAGTGGTCAGTCTAACGAATTAGTAAATTTGTGTCGCTCAGCGAAAGAAAAGTTAGATAATTGCAATGTAGGTCAAGACAAAGTCGTAGGTTAAGTCGCTGTGAGCTTCATGGAGCTCGCCCTTTTCATACGTGAAAGAGATGGGATCTGTAGAGAGATAGTCCATAAGCGCGGCCTTCCAAGTTCATTTTACTACCTCGACTACAATGATTCTACAACGATTAATGTTGAGTACAAGTTTTCAATACGTGTCGTTGACAATGAAAAATAAGGAAGAAAATGTATAAATGATACTAGAGGACATGCTGCATTGCTACTTACGGCCAATGCTGCCTTCTATGTAAACAATGAATAGTCCAAGCTAATCCTAAAGAAAGTAGGCACATACAGCGACGACAGTTACCGCGACAGAGCCCATAGTGGTCTTCACATGGGATGTGGCATCCGATGAACCAGGTAGCATTGGCCCAACCCGAGGAGGAATGGCTCCGCCCGAGTTTCCAGTCGGGCCCAAGTCATCCTCGCTCCCCATCGAGGTCTCATCATCGAGATTACTTGCGCTGGACGTCTGACTTGAGTCGCTGGCTGGCGAGTCGATCTCCTGATCCGGATCCTCTGCATCTGAGGGGATCTCAACATCAAAGGCGGCTGAGGACGCAAGAGATGCGATCGGGAGACTTGACGAATTCTTCTCGGACACTTCTGAATCAGTAGCTGTAACTCGAATTGTAGCACATGAAACGGTAGAGATGGCGAATGCAGCGAAAAGCAGAGCGTGAAAGACCTTCATTGTCGAGCGATGGGGATCGCTTTTTCGAGACTGGACAGTAGGGATGTTCGTATTGTGCTGAATTGCTGAGACATGAGCCTTGAAAATACCAAATCTCAATAGAGGCTTGGGAATTGTATTGGATTTGAGGGAGGCTGTCAATTCAGCGGATTTTGGTGGCTTGAAAACCCAAATGACCTAATTATGGTACTATTAATTCCTTATTTGATATGGTAGCATTGTATTGGAGCACAATTGTAAGAAGTCAAGAAAACATTATCTTCATATGATCTTCTTTATTGTTGCGAGGGCACAATGTCGGTGCTCTTGCAGACACTTCAGACATAAATCAAAGCATTTGTACAGCTTTTGCATGGTCTTCTTTGACCAAAAAAATAACGACTCTTAAAACTTAATATGCTTGACAGATGTACCACGAAAGCTGAAAGTAAATGAGGCTTGTGTGGAACGTATGATATGATTGGTGTTTGCGACAGACGACAGGCTGTTTATTTGTATCGTGGAGACAAAATTACTTACAAGTGTGAGATCTTCATGCGCTACTGGACATAGTTTTGCAAGGTATATCATCATTCATCAATCCGCAACCATCTGCAAGGCGAAAGGAGAAAGCCAAGAGACATGCACGATCGACGTACTCATTTGCGGACAAGCTGTGGTAAACGAACTGGCTGAGAGCTTTGACGAATAGTGTACTAGTTTCCTTAAATGTACTTTCTACTTTATAAAGAAGATAAACTACCGAAAGGGTGAAGATTCGGTGCTCTCGGACAGCAAATAGTGTCGAGGGCCACTTGTATCTGTCGTCTTATGTACCATCTTGGTGCAGTGCCACATTTGTAACGAGAGACGTATCGCACACCGTATTACGTATGCATTACGCTGTTGTGTAAAACTCCAGTCATACAGATATTTATCATTGAGCATTTAAATTAAGAATTAGGTTTAATTTGAGACTTTTCCTTTCTTGAAAATGGAACAGCATATTAGGTGACTAGCTCATTCAGTGGCTGTACGTGTTAGAGCATAAAAACTAATCCTTTGTAAATTGTTATCAGGGGCTCTTGTGCACCGCACTAGGTGAAAGAGAAGAAATACACATGTTGTGTGAACCACATAATTTGTGTGTTTAACACTAACTATGCACTCTGTATAGTTGTATATCCTCTTTCTGCTCTGTTGTATCAGAACTGTAAGCATTATTAGGTTAGGAAGGTTAAAAGCCTCTTGGCTATAATAACAGTTGTCACTCAGATGGAATATGTACCTACTTACTTTATTTTGGACATCTTAAATGAAAAGCTTCATTATTGTCAATGGAATATGATTTTGATCATGGCCACTTGATAGATCCAGAACGCTATCACACACCGGCTGATATTTAGGGCATAGACTCACCACTCATCGTGCAACTTGTCAAAGCAGGAAAGCAAGTAATATAAGCTTTAAATGCGATCAGCGAGATAATATATTTTGCAACGGCCCGCCGAAAGCGAACAATACGTGGTACGGTGTGTCGGTTGACCTAAGCCTTCCTTGAAATGTGTGCTTACACGGATGGGCGATTCCCATTACCACTTGAGTTGTGAAAAGACTGTATCCTATAATAGGGTAGAACACGAGTTGTTCAATTATATAACCTCGAGTCAATTATATACGCCTAGTAAGCTCGTGCCTATTATTGGTACCTAAGGATTCTGCAATTGTTGACCCAAAGGGCAGAAGGGGTTATCGCTTGCCTGGGGTCTTCGCTAGCAATTCGCGCAAGGAGAAAATTGGGGATGGCCATCAACTCGGCTATGATTTAGACGAATCAACAGCACGTCGCGCTAGCGATCACTAAGCAGGAAGCCGCACGCATCAATGTGCAGAGCTTCTGTAGACGAGGCATTCCCGACATGGTAAATATTGAAGCAGTATATGTCGCGAGTTACCCAGAGTGCACAAGATAGTGTGCGCTCTAACATCTTGTTTACCCGTCAACAAAGGTAAGTATAAGCGGACCGCTTTCAATCATTGAGAGCTCTCAGCGCCGTGGCTGTGATATAAAGTTAATAACTAACAACTACACAGAACAGACGCAGCTCACAGCAAGTCCTTGCGCGCTAATCAAATCTTCACAAGGATGCATTAGATGCGGAGCACAACCTCTTCTTTAAGGTGTAAATAGAGTAGCGGAAACTCTGTGAGTGCAGCAGTGGCAAAGAACCTCATCCAACGTTAGAAGTCAGAAAGATTCCAGCAGCACCGTAGTACTCGTAGATATTACAATTGTGGTAGTATCATATATCTGCGCTGCGTACCTTTTTGTCTCGACTGCAAGATTTGAACGCTTGAGCTCCTCACGTCGGTCGACGAATCCCGAGCAGAGAATAGTCTACTCCCAGTAGGGGAGAACGATCTACTGGATCCTTAGACCTCGTGAAGGTTGAGGTCAACCGGATCTTGCCTTGGTAAAAGCAACTCGCTTCAAATTTACGAGGCGTACATTTACCAACCTTTGACTGTTGACCACAACGTCTGCCGTGATAATCTCTGAGCAATTTAGGTAAGTCATCCATTTTCGTACCTCGCGTAACTATTAAACAGAAGTATGCGGAGACATCAAAGGTGTTTCTTGCGTCCTGCAGCATGTAATAAAATAATGCATAGCAACTTTCAGCTGAGCCAATCAATTTCCATGTGTCTCCAGTTTGGCCAACAATGTATCATGCAGAATCGTATAAGGCACATACCGTATTAAGATCTAAGGCGCGAATTGAAAAATCGTCATCAACGTCCCTTGGTCTTAAAGACATGCTCAGAAAATATAGTATCATGATCAGTATGGTTATCTTGATGGCGATAATTAAAGACAAATTGCATGGGAAACGCAGGCTGATACGCATTGCATATATTTCAATTTTGTAGATAGTAAAACGGATACATCAAGTGTCAGTTTGATATGGACTTGTTTTCAAATATACTAATAGGCCAAACGTAATTCCTATTATATGAAAGGCCTTGGTACCACTCCTTAATGATGTTTACAAACCCATTTTCTGTGCGTTTAGTAACGCAGACTCAACGAATCCAAAAGTTATTTGTGTGAGATTCAGGGCACTTCAAAGTGTTTGTCGTCAATTTGAGAATGAATTTGCATAAGATTGTATCCTCTGTAAGGTGAAACAGTTAACGTTAGTATTATCGGTCTTCAAGACACAAGACATCATAAACAAGCTTCTGTTGGAAGTTGGTCTGGGGGAGTTAGCGCATTTGTCGTCCTAAGGACATGATTAGTCATTTTTTAAAGAATGCCAGGTGCACCATTCATATCCTTGGAATGCCTTCAAAGTGACCCAACCACGTAAATATGGAAGCTAAACGGACCTCTACAGTAAGGCCGGTTACGATAAGAGTGTAATCCTCCAAGCGAAAAGACAAACAAAATCTCCCATTCGATCATAGGCATCACATACAAGCAGGCTACAAAATCCCCATCGCAACTTGTTGAGGTAAAGCTAAATAGGACCTGGATCGAAGACAGCGACTCTCTCAAGCGTAATAAACTTGTCGCTGAGGGTTGTTTGTTGTCGACATCAATTAAGGAGCTTCGTGAAGCTGCCAAAAATTTTAATAGATTTGGGAGTGTCGCGAAATTGTTTACGACTCGCGTTCAGAACAGAAGAAAATCCGAGGAGGTAATAAAGACGCTAAGCACACGTCAGTTCCGTATGTATTGCGAAAGGACCTGCTTAGCGTTTTGAAGGTTCGTTTAAGCCCCATCTAAAGTTTGGTCAGATTGGTATCAGAAAACGCTGCGTGAATCCTGTCCTGGTATCGAGATTGACTTTGTTCCAAGTACGACGTGGCTGCAACGCCAGCTTTAGATAAAAATCATGGGTGTCTCGCCCTCGGCCCCTTGTAGAGAATTGATATACCGTGGAAGCAAATGCGCTTTTTGCGCGGACGTGAAACTGCGACTGGAATCGGACATTATCAAACCCATAGTAGCTATATATTACGTAGAGCCTCAGTTGATTTATGTCCTGTGGTGATGGCGGCGCCAAGCCATCCTCATGACTAGATCGCATCTCGCATCCAGGCAGATTGTAACGGGGTTACATATACCCTGGTAACAGGGTTGTGTGTCACACCAGATGGGCATGGTGCGACCACACCAAAACAAGAATACGGTACGAGGCTGGATAGCCAGTAGTTATACATGTATTTAGATTTAACTAAATATATCTAGGAAAATCTATGCATTTAAAATTAGGCGGCTTTGCCGCAGATAAAAATAAATAAAG
>NW_020189809.1:1002514-1005705 GCF_900000015.1 Plasmopara halstedii
GTAAAGTTGAGTCCTACTTGTCCGAGATATTGTGAATCTCGCTCGTAGCAGCACGCATCTGCTCTGTAAGCAACTGGGGGTTCTTCATTTCAAATGGAATTTTACATCTTCTGTTGTGTAATATTACGGCTCCCCGGTGATATTTTACGTGCTGGGTATTTTTTTTATTTTTTTAAAAGTTGGGATATTTTTTTATATATGGCAAAAGTTGGGGCATTTTTTTTATTCTTCCAAAATCTTAACATAAATCACTCTAATAACAGAAGAGCAAATAAGTACATAGCCGCATTAAAAAATTTCAATTCAGCTTCTGGGTGGAGTGTACAAACGCGGAATCAGCGACTTTATCCTTCCGCCACTCTAAATGCATGGCAACCTCGTTTCACTTGACAGCACTTGCCGTGGTGAGGCTCTTTGTACGATAGTTGGCATGGCGGGTAGCGCGCTCCAGGTGAAGATCGACGATGCTGAGTCCGTTTCAGCGTTGAAGTCTATGATTAAGGGGAAGAAGCCGAACAAGTTGAAGGACGTTGATGCCAACGATTTATAGTCTCTTTCTGGCTAGGAAGAAGGATGGAAGATGGCTGGTTTGGCAGGTGTGACACTTGATGAGACTGGCGCGCCCGTTTCACGCGATGAAAATAGAGCCTCACTAGGCTTTTAAGAAGATGGATCTGTTGCTATGAATAAACAATGACAAGCATTTCGGAAAGAATTTTGTACCGACAGAGTGCGAAATTTACGAGCTGGTGGCCCGTAAATGGTCCATTGAGAGCGCGTTGAGCGCAAAAGGTATGCACTGCAGATTTTACCGGCTGGTGGCATCATACCTTGGCTACTACGATTCTGCGCGCTCACCGGAGACAAGGATATGCACTATAGTACGAAGACAAGAAGCTGTGCATTCATATTATATTCAAGTCAGGTAAGTTACTCAACGCTGCATGTTATGGTTCTTTGGTGGACTAATTGTGTTTTACAAAAGAAAATGCTCTTCTGGTCGACACGGTATTACAGGATGACTGTATTACACAAATGTCCCCACTCGACGGCACGCTGTCTTTACAATTGTAGTCCTTGGTAGTGAAGCGAACTACGGCGTATCTACACCCGGTATTATGCTCCGCAGGATACTGAATCCTATCTCTCTCGACGAGCACCACGATCTTTGACATGATGACGGATGAATTTAAGTATCAGCGTATCGAGAGTGAAGAGTGATTCGGGGATGTGGGGAAAGCGCAGAGCTGTCATTTCATGTCAAGAGATCATTGCCGGAATTGTCCAAGCTGTCGTAAGTATGACAACGACCCAAACAATTGCCTTGCTCTTTCGTCAGCCACGCACGACTGGTACGATGGTCGAATGTAGAACGTGCCGATTATGAAAATTCCCGTCGAATCCGTGTCCGAACGTTCGGTAATCGGAAACTGATAGAAGGTAGAGTGCTTGGTGCACTTTTTGACAATATGTTTTGGAGCTATAGGTGAAACTGATAGTTGGCGCGTTGAATGCTAGATACGCAAAATGGATCTCACTGCTCTTGAAGGAAGGCTTTGTTGCGTGGGAGGATGGTTTGAAGATGCGCACATTTGTCTATGTTCAACCCGAAGGTGTTTTGCGTATGCATGGAGTAGAGGCGTAAATAAATCGATAAGCAGTGGAAGTGATACTACGATATGGTGCCTACGATAGATTGACCACTTTAAATACACATCGTGCGTACGATTGCATTCTACATTTTTTTCATCCAAATAAAGACTATAATAAGACTGACCCTCACTTTCGCTTTTACAAGGGAAACCACATGGAATCGCACGTACACGAAGGATTCTGTCGTGATGACTATGTCAAGCTTGAAAATGTTTATGAGAGTCAGACAAGTCAACATTGCCCTCAGGTCTAACCTCGTTAGCAAAACAGATGATTCTGATACGAGCTACTTCTACCCGAATCTTCGTAGTACCTCTGTCATAATAGTAATATTTAGAACATCACAACGTCATTTTATTTTCGCATCGAGGGTACTTTTAAAGCTTCTTCAACAACAGCTGCAGTTTTTAAAGACACAATTCTTTAGACGCCTCTGGTGCGAGTAAGACCTTCTTCGTACCTTCAAGCACCGCACATAGCAACAGTGGGATTATATGCAAAGAAGGATTTATTCGAATCAAAAATCATGCTAACCTCGTTGAGCGCAGCACATTACGTCGGCATTTTTTCTTATCGCCAGGTGTCATTCAACCACGCAAGTCTATGTGACACGCCTTCATTTTCGCTTAGATACGAACAGAAATTCTCTCCATTTCACTTTCATTTCCGAATCCGCCGGCTCGAAGAAAGATGTTGACTTTGTACTGTGCTGTTATTGGTGAGTTGGGAAGCGCGTTCGAGGTAAAGATCAACGATGCTGAGTCCGTTTCAGCGTTGAAAAAAGCAATTAAGAAGGAGCAGGAGTTTGACTTCGCGGCCAACAAATTAGAGCTATATCTCGCGAAGAAAGACAAGGGCCGTGGCGCGTGGGTGACGGAAGAAGAAGCGAGGGGTTTGAATGGCACAAGTGATTTGGAGATATTGGACGTTGCGAGAGCACCGCTTAAATTTGTTGGCTTATCGGAGGAAGACGTCCGGTTTCAAGTCACGAAGGAAGACGTGAAGGCAAAAACGACTCCTGTCCACGTGCTAGTGGTGGTTCCGGGGAGTGCAGTGGATGATGGCGCTTGGAGCGCTAAGGAATTTTCTACCGTGGACCCTCAAGTTCAACTAAAAATGTGGAGGTCAGTTGTCAGAGTTTCCTCAGAAGATGTATGCTCAGGAACAGGAGTGGTTGTGGATTTAACGTCGACGCACTTGTATCTGCTGACGAACTTGCACCTTTGGGTCGACGACACATTCACTGATCACTTGAGTTCTGACTTCACGAAGGAAATCAAACGGTATCGGAGACGCCACCCCCGGATAAAAACAAGTGGAAGGAAAAGGAACGCCACCAATGTAAAGGACGCCGATGTTGCAAAGCAACCACGACGTAAATCTACACGGACGGCAGCGATGAAATCATCAGCTGGATTAGACAAGCCTCAAGTTATGGTGGAGCAACTCCTTTTCGATAGGACGAAGCCCGAAGAAGTCCACCGATTCAGTCTCGACAGTGACATTTGCTGGTGTAGTTCGGCTGCGTTCGACTTCGC
>NW_020189809.1:1005715-1017682 GCF_900000015.1 Plasmopara halstedii
AGATTTCTTGAGGCTACTAATAAATAAAAGACCGATCGCTATTCGTAAAAATCCGTTAGCAAAACATTAACTTGATTTCATGATGATACATGACCAAATATATATTCAAATAAAAAAAATGACATATTAGACTCCTATTGGATTTCTTGTCACCGGATCGTGATATTTTCTACTCAAAAAATGAATACAACCCGTAGGATCTCTTAGATCAATCGTCTTGAATCTCACACCTTACTGCTCTGCGAATTACCGAGATTGGACTAAATTATAGCCCAGATACTCCTCTAAATCCAATTGTATCGTCTCGCAGTTCCCAACGTCCTGCTATTATTGTGAGCACCTTCTATGTAGAACATAACAAGCTCAGTGCAAGCTTTCACGGATCTAATTCTGTCATTCAATTCACGAGTGGTTATATTTCTTGATCAAACCCATGGAATTTTATTGCTCCGCATGGCGGGCGCGTCACATGGTGGAGCTGACTCAGTTGAACCGTTGCGTTGTGATAAGAATGAGTCATTTAATAATGTCAAAGAGGGCCTAACCCAGATATTCGCGACTTATGATCACGCGTGAAAGTCACTTAAACATTTACTGGCTCTGTACAGAGAACCCAGCTTACAATGTGACTCACCGACTTATCAATTTTACTCAGGGACTACGTCGCACCGTCGCTTATTCACAGTCATGTCGATATCGTGCAATCTGGCCGCCGCAACATAAATCGCTTTTCCCTATTTAATTTTTAGACCAGAGCTCACAGCCGCTTCTGTATTTCGATCTTTGTTCAGAACAATTATTAGCAAATCTTCTAGATCATTCGGACAAATCCTGTCTTGCGCCAAAGTTTTCGTTGTTTCATACTAGCACCAAGTTAACTTTGCTTCTTGGTAGAGGTGGGCAGATGTCTTAAGAGAAGGTATGACATCTGACTTTTCGACTTTCTTCTGATCCGATGCCCGTGGTATTCGTACCATATTAAAGATGTAGTCATATTTCATATCCAAATTCGTAAGAAAACTACGACTCAAGCCTTCCAGACCCTGAAAATTTACGGGCTGACCTAAATAAACCTCCAGCACATCCATAATCGCGCATTTTTGCAAGATGCCCGGATATTTTCAGCCGAATTTGGTTTCTTAGATGCCCCACGTAAGGCATAACTTTCTCTCTCGCGTCTTGCGTAATTGCACTGCTCGATGCCACTAAACTTATCAGGACGTTCTAGGCTTAACAAGGCTCGAAAATATGTCAATAATCCTGCACTGTTGCATCCAGATTTGTTAGAGAAAGCCCCTTCTATTAGTATGGGTCCAATTGGATTGCGACCTTTACAATATTTAATTGCATTGTTACGTTTTTTAATCGACCTCCCTGCACCCACCGGGTCTTGACTTTCTCTGCGATTAGCTTGTCGAATGATTCTACGTAGAATCTCGTCACTTCGTAAAACTCAGCTAGGAGCGAAGGGGACACGCAGGATGCAGCTATTTTCACATCTACAAGTTGAAAATACGGGAGCACCACGGAAATGCTTGATACCTTTCTTCCACATCGGGGAAGGAAGGCCCATCAACCGGGCTGTGCAGATAGAGTTTTCAATTATCGCAATAGAAGGCTATCGCGGTACGAAAGTGTGTCATCTATGTATTAATAGAATATGGTAGGTGCAGAGGACCTCAGCACGGCCAAACTTCCTCTACTTAACGCTGCATAATCTTCTCCTCTATCATCGCCTTCGGGAAAGTACTACTGTGCATGCAGTGCTAAAACCTCGCAGCGCTCGTACAAATTCGGTGAGTTGTCGCTCTGTTGACGATTAGTTAATAAAATTGAAACGTGTTAGTTTGCTTGGATTGGCGGTGAGCCCGCGACTATCGTCGCTTTCGATTCCCCCCCCGTTGAAAATGATACAAAATGAAGTGCCAAATCGCGCGCGGTCCGCTAGTCGAAAGACCACAAGCGCAATGCGCTGTTGCTTTATCTGAAATGCGGCTTAGTTTATAGCCATTTCAACACCTTTGACCCGGAGAAAAAAAATGCGTCGCTACCTTCAAACAGGTGAATGCTCATCCTTACTGGTCTCACATTGAGCGCCATGTCCGGCTCCACTTTCGCCTGGTTTGAACGTGCTGTAGTTGTATCGCTGGCGTATTTTGATAGCTGATGATGCTGATGAGCGCCTCCGCGTGTTCACGCACCGTTACCATCCATTTCGCCGAAATGCGTGTCATTGTCTTAGCGTAGTGATATGTTCAATGATCACCTTTTTGTATTGCATGACGAGATGTTCACAGACCATGTGTATCACGAACCTTCTTTTGTGAGGTTCGATCATCTTCATCGGTGTTAATAATACCACGTGATGCTCCCTGGAATATCTGTATCGTTATACCGCTTGAGTCAAACTCATTACATCAAACATGTCGCTACATTATGAATCAAGATTTAATATATTTCTAACAGTGTAATGGATCCCTTGTCGCGAAAGCACGATACGGTACTGCAGTCAGCATTTTAAATGTCTCCACATTGGTTTAAGTTCTCAGAAGCGCACAACGCGCAAAAACATATTGACACTTTTAATCTTCAAACATTTACAGTGCTTCACAGAGCTCTTAATGCTGATTGCCTTCAAATCTGAACTGTCATCTTCCATATGAAAACGTATCTATATGGAGATTGAGTTCATCGTGCTTGACAAACACAATGTAACGAGGTTACACGTACTCTTGTATGAAAGGGCGGGTCGCACAAGATGGTGTGGCCGTACATAGATGTAAATTACACAAGTTGGTATAATCACACAGTGGTGCGGCTACACCGTAACAAGAAGCCACTACAAGGTAGGCTTGCCAGTAATAATGCATATTAATTAGGATTTACGATGTTGATTGGGTATTAATCAGAAAAGCCTAAGGTTCTAGATATTGACAGCTCTTCCGCAACTAGAACAACTAGATACAATTCTCAATTTTACCTACCTTGGTGAAGAATTTCAGTACTCTTAAAGGCAGCGGATTGCGATCCGCTGCACACGTACTGGATCTTGAATAGAACGTAAGGTCGGTGACCTTAGCTTGCTTTCTCTAAGCAAAGAGTTGTGGTAACCCCGCTGCACACAAAGTATAAAGCAACACGCAAAGTTTTAATTTGGCTTCCATGCGCATACTGTCAGTCGCTATGAGAAACTAGTCGATTAATTCCGTCTAAGGGCTCGACTCTTCACATTTTTTAAGCTAAAAGAGATATTAACGCACTGAGCGCAATTATCATTGCGACAACCAAGGTGCTATCAGCATCAAATAGACCACTCTCAGCCTGATTGAATTTCATTGCGTGTAGCTCGCTCACAGACCCGCCACATCCTGCTCTTTAGTCGGGCCACAAAAATTTAATTTAACAACATTTACCGATTCTTAGGAAGAAGATTGAAATAATTAATGCGATGTGTCTCGAAGCAGATTGCACCTGTGCGAAGCACCCCATGACGACATTGGCCGGAACCACTGCCAGAAGAGGGACTGTCATCATATACACTTCACTTCCTAAACCTTGTCTAATCTCCTTTTCCAATTTCGACGGACGACAAAAAATATTATCGTATGCGATTGCAAACTCTAGCGATATATGCATAGGTGTCTCATTTACAGATGTACCGCTCGTTTGACCCGATTCGGCGGGCGTGGGGACAGCGAGCACGATTGATTGCTATCTTATCCAAAATACGGCCAAACGAATGGCCTTTTCAGCGTTTGAGCTCCCATAAAGAATGAAATCTACGTCTCTATTGTCAAAGAGCCTAATAATGGGCAATTTCGGACACACTATGGTAGTAGGTTTGACGTTCCGGTTAAGCCGTCTCTGGAGGTGTCTAGCCAGCGCATTCTCATAGCTGGCAAACATTCTTAGGCAACCGCTTCCGATTGTTATCAGCCACCCAAGCCCATTGGAGATGATGAAATTCAAAAGCTTGTTCGGTATGTGTCTTGCTCTTTTGTTGTCCCGAGGGTAAATTCGTGAGCACACCGTGGTCATTGTCGCAAAGTATGCAGCACGTGTTGGACTTGATGGTCACATATGAACTACAAAGCGCAATGCTAAAAGGACTTTACGAAGAACGTAATTACCGGTTGCCGACTGATTTTGAAATAAGTGCCGCTCAAGCAGCAACGCAAATTTAAGACATGTATATTACGGAATTAAACTCGTTATTTTTCTGTTGTATTACCTTCATCTGGCATTTTGCGCAGCTCACATCCACAGACTTTCCTCGACAGATAGTACTCATCATGATTTTTAATATGGTACTTTGCTATGAGACTTTTGAGTTTCGCATTAAGTCAAAGTGTTAAAAGTGCAATGCGCACGTTCGTAAGTCTTACTCACAAATAGCGCAACTATGCGGTATCGTTGATGGTACTTCCAACTGCAATTGCGGCGAGATGACGCAGTTTCCAGTTTCTAATCGTTAAGCACATGTACCTGTCCCACAAGACACTTTGCCTTGACAGAAATCCGCTTCGACGGCCACGGCGGGAATTTTTTAACGCATTGTTGGCCTCCATTGTTCAGCCTCTAGCGCAAGCACCAAATTAAAAAAAAATTAACCCGTCGGAGGGCTAAATTAACGTTAATAATGATAGATGAGTATGATTTTAAGTTGTCGGACTTACCACTCTTAAATTTGTGTACGTACATCCAAACTAATTCTTTAGGCATTAATCAATGCGATAAAGTAATGCAAAATCCTCTTCGGCTAAATAAGCTGCGGTCACCTCGCCGTGATGACGATTGCGCAGGGTGCTTAGTTGCTAGCGTTTACATTTTTTCGCCAAGACTTAAGGACAGTACCGCTGAGAATATTATCTGCTTACTAAATATAGCAATAGGTTATTCTCATTCGCTACTAAGATATAACATTCACAAGAAAAGTCCTGGAAAATTGCACGAACAGAAATTTCGCAAGAATTTGCAAACAAAAGATATGATGATTAAAAAAAATCTTGTTGAAAGACTGTAGTAAAGCAATTATGTGAGTTCTGGGAAGTATTAGGATTTTCTCTTCAGCTAGCAATGTAAATTGTACTTAATGTTTGACTTGTGTCGGGTGCTGTTGAATATCGTAGTGCCTTCGACTTGGCGGTGGTATAATGTCATTACCACATCACACCGTCAGGAGCCTGCCTACTAACAATGCCCCCCTTCTCTCCCACTGTCATTCTCATAGATGAATCCTCATGACATTTTGTGTGATCACTTCTGATGATTAAAAAAACACAAGATCGTCTGCTCTCTAACGGCTGGAATAAAAAAAACTTCACCTATGACTAGTCGGCTGCGCGACTGGCAGCTGATGTCACAGGTGATAGAATACAGAGTCGACAATCTGTCAGTATTTGCAGTCAAAAGGAGCACCCACCAAAGCGTCGTAGGTTGGTCAGATGAAAATTTCTGATCCGATTTCAATAATGATGGGCACCACATGCTTGCTGACTCTGGGATATATAGTCGGCACTAAAGCCAGAGTTCAAGAAATCAAATGTTGATTTGCTTTTACCTCTATGTACTAGCACCATTTTCAAATCCACTACACTTCGGCTACGGGACTCATGAACAAGATGACTGGAGCTGTACGACTAATACTCTGTATGATCGCTGCAGTATTTGCGTTAATACCGGTAGCAGTCGCTGCTCGATTACAAGTCTCACTAGCTGATGCGCCTTCCGTCAAGCTTCACTTCGCTACAAAGCGCTCGTCAGTGCATGGACTATCTAAATTTGACGTTTTCGCTAAGCCAGTCGTATCATCAAACGGAGCAAAGGTGATGTACGACGGCTACATCACGTTTAAAGATGCTGATGAGACTTTTACCTACTTCTTCGTAAATGGTGCGGGATACATGTCAACAGGCGACGGAGATGTCCGTTGCCTTCCATCCGATACGCTTCCATTTGACTTAATCTTACCTGCGCTTAACGATGCCGTACCCATTCCAAGTGCAACCATCGGTGACAAATCAATAGAATGCGAGAGTGGTAATTTATTTAAGACAGTATTTGCTAGTACGAGCTTCGCAATTTGTGCGTCGAGTGAGTCCGGATTTACAGCGTACAGCAGTGATATCACGATTGACGTCGCATATCTAGACACTCCAATTAGCATTCCGTCGGTTGAAGGAGCAAAGTGTGATGCAGTGGCTGTACCGACGTCTGTCACACCAACTGCACTAGCATTGTTAACCGGTAGTGCTATTCCATTGAGTATATCAAGACATCTCGAGACCTCAACGCATGTAGAAATGGACGCTTCTTCGTGTAAGTGCAAAGACACACCTCGTCCGTGCATTTTTTTTCATGGCGCAAGTAATCCAAACGAGATGGACGAGCTACAAGATACGCCTAAAAATTCAAGTGGTCGCATCGGAAACATGAACAAGCATGCACCATGCTGCTCGATTGTTAAATATGCTATTCTTAACACTAAAGACTACCAATGGACGGACGACAAGCACCAGGAAAAAGTGTGTGACCGAGCACTTCGATTTAGTGGCGTCAAAACCAATTCAATCACCAATACGGTAATTGTAACGTATTCCGCGGCTGGATTGGCCATGGCCATGGCCATTGCAACTGGTAAATGCAGTTTTGGAACGAACGCGACGTGGGTTGCTGTAGGTACACCAATGACAGGAACCATGTTATCGGACACTTATCAGAAAGCTTGCAACAAGACTAGTAGTTTGAAGTCCAAAATGTTGTACAAACTGGGTGAATGTCCGAGCACACGCGGTCGAATGTCGGTTGCGTACCAATATGGAAACTACGCAACGAAGGAGCTATACACAGCGTATGTTATGGCACAAAAGGCGTACAAAGAGAACGTTGATGCCGCGCTGTGTGGTACCAATGACAATGGGTTGCTTTCGCCGTATCGACCGATTATGCTTTTGACGGGAAAACTCTCTCATCACAAATCAAGTGAACAGGATGGAGTTGTTGAATTTCAAAGCTGCGCGAAAGGTCTTGATATCTCAAAGTTCCACACGAGCTACAAGAGTCCTTTTTATAAAGCGAAGATAAATCATGCAGATGTTGGCTTTTTGACACACGACGGATTTTTTGATGATTCGCAAAAGCCTGCGAAATGGTTTGAGTGTTTGCTGTAAATGATGCAAACACTTTCTGCTGTGTCGTGTTCAATACGGCAATAAACAAGCTGCATCACGATCGTAGTTTCCACATAGAATGAAGATATACGCTATGCATTTGTAAAACTAGTGTTTAGATTTTGGACATCACCTCGTTTCTTGCAACGCACCAGCCTATTAATAATAGTAATATTTAGATTATTGCAAGACTTACCATCAGCATATCATAAATAGATACATGGCCTTTGATCTTGTAGTATTAAGCAAGCATAAGTGTTTCAGGCTCACAGTCCAAAATGAAACATTAATTTGATAAGCTGGATCATTCTATGTGCCTGGATATGCTAGGTGTCACATGAGCTGCGACTAGACTTTTCAAAATCTTTGTCACGACATATCGAGAATTAAATTTGGAAACCCTATCGTGTTCGTGTCAGCTGTTATATTGGTTGATATGGATGCGGCTCTGCATACGTTATATTGGTCAATTTATTTGAGCATGTGGTAGGTAAATATATCCAAAAACTTCATTAAATAAAAAATTGATTCAAATGATCGGGGCATGGAAATGACGTTTGTGTATTGTACGTGGAGTGATATTTGATGGAAATTAGAAACTCTATTCGTAATATTCTATCGTGAACTAAATTGTCACCATTGCATTGTTGCTATTTTTTTCGAGCTAAATAATATTATATTATTTGCTGAATAATAGCTGCTAAGAACCATAAAAGATATTATCATGCAGGAATACCTTTATATCACATCTTAGGCTTAGTAAAGCGATACTCCAAAAGAGACCAATTTTTGCTCTGGCGTGGCCAAAAAAATTGAAAAGTTTTGCGTTTCAACAAGGAATCATGATTTGAGTAATCGCTGAAATGAAGCATCATACCACGAATCTATCAACTCAAAGCTAGCTGTAGGCTCACGTTAGTTCCGGTGTCCGCTGTCCACTTAAAATGAAAGAACAGCTAGCTTGACAAGGGATAAGGCGTGTCATTATCAGACAATAGTCATAAAAGTCAACAGAACCGGCAGGAGAAAGATGCGCCATAACGTTTGGCTGTGTAAAACATCTAATCACGCCGCCGTTGCAGCTGTCCAGCGGCTGAATCCAGTTGTTGAGCCCTGAGTCTTTTCTAATTTAGTGAGTCGTCATCTACAAACGAATTGGTCAGTACCATCACTGAGCCGATCGAAACATTCCATGACTGAATGTGATTGATGTTGAGAAAAATGCATTCCAAGCTTGCGCGATCTGTGCAATTGGAGTCCTTACTCCGGTATTCCAGTATATCATTGATATACCGAGATAATCGTAGGGCACGTAAAGGGGATACGTCGGACAGGCACAAAAGACTTTACAAAACAAATTTACGTCAAGAATGTCTAGAATCAAGTCTAATACTATTCATCTGACCTCACTACCACAAATATCTCGAACGGGTGACAATACTTCATTCAGTACGATTTGTGGCATGGAGATCTTAGTGGCACAGCTCTTAATATCGATAGCATCAGGAGGAGATTTCACTCCAGCTCTCCACAATAGTTAGCCTACTTGTTTGACTTTTTTTAAGGTTTCGAGCGTGCAACGTGCGTTCTCCTCACAGTAATAAATTTGAGAAATTACGCTCATTCGAGCTTTATATGATATGCATTGGTCAATTCGTTCCTGACACCATTTTATAAAGTAAATACTTTATTCTCGCAGCTTTCCATCGCCTCTGGAATGTTACCATATTTGCGCTCAGGCGTGCCAGCTTGAATTCTATCAATGTCATTGCGGCCGTTATGCTCGTGCTATATCCAAAAAGTACGGCATGTGATGTTTTTAACTAGGCGTATTTGGGGCGAACATTACAAATTAAGTCATTGATTGTTTGTCGGAAACGCAGTTCACCTACGTAATAAAAATGACTTGAATTTTTACAGCAATGCAGGAGTTTTCACATTGAAAATTCAAACGTTCACTTGATACCAGTACGACACCAGTATGGTATACTTATATTATAGTATGGGTTTTCACCAATTTGACACAAACGATTGACTACCAGACAAGACACCTCGATATCTTGACTTCTCGATTTTGCGATCTCGTGCTTTCTCGCTCATCGTGACATCGTTGGCCATCAGATCAATCAAACGGATGTTAACATCACTGACCACTCAGAATGCTTAACATGACAGAGCAGAGTAAAAAAAGCTTGAACAACGTGTATGTTAAAAATCTTTTCTTTGTCATTTTAAATAATACTCAGCAGAACGCTTGAAGAGGGCCATCATTTTTGAGGTGTGTAGATTTTACATTTCCGTAAATTTGGTATAGTGTTAGCCGACTTTGCCATTTAAGTAGCCAAATAAAAGAATACCAATGTCGATTCAGAATATCCCGTAAGTCAGTGAATCTCTTGCCAATTACAAAGGCCTTCACCTCGCGCTATGTTTCGTCTTGTGTGAACGCTTTGATGGCGCTTTTACATTTTGTGTATCTCTTAAAGAGTAAAAACGCGTTGGGCAAACACCAACTGCGGAAATTTTCCGGAGAATCCAACAGAAGACTCGGTAGCAAACTAAGAAAGCAGCATCGCCGTTGTTTCCATTTAGTACGTTTGATAATTGAAACATTTTTGTCAGCTTGATAACCACATCACAGAAAATGCTTGTGACATTCCCTGGAGTGTTATGAAGTCATGCAGCACCTCTGCGCCGCGCACGATTTCATCAGGCAAGATGTAACGGGGTTACACGTACCCTGGTATGCAGGGGGGCCACACAAGATGGTGTAACCGTACAAAGGCGTGGATTACACAATATGGTGTAATCACACAATGGTGTGGTGCAACGTAACAAGAAGCCACTACGTGGCGGGACTGCCAGTAGTTATGCATATTAACCAGCTCTTACTTTTTAATAAGGAAATAAGGCTTTAGATATAGGCGGCTGTGCCGCAAATAACACAAATAAATATTGTTTTAATCTTGAACGGAAGAGTACATTCGCCTTAGGTTAAGGTCTTGGGTACTCTTGGAGGTAAGGGAATGCGATCCGCTACATTTGGACTGGTTCTAGTATAGAACGAAGGTCGGTGATTTTAAGTAAGATTTCTATGAGCAAAAAGCTACAGCAGCCCCGCTGCACTTGGTAGATATCTAAGTCAATCTATTCCTGAGTCGTTACGATTGAGTCTCTGTGAGAATAAATGAATTTCCTATTTGCCCTAGGGCATGCAGGACGGGCTTAATAAGCTGTTGTTCCTGCTGGGCCCTGAAGGCGTGGAGCACCTCGTTGCGAAAGGCCCCAAGGCCATTCTCGTGCGCCTAAAGGCGTTGCAAGCTATGAAAATGCTCTGTTAGAGCGCTTACAGCAAAAGCTGTCAGCGTTGACTGCGTCAATGACGCCACCGTCGGCGACGGATGATTCCTTCCGACCCAGGCCGCTCATGGTGAGCGTAAGACCTTCAAGGGTAAGGATGAAGAGGATCTCCTGCTCTGGATACGAGAGGCCGAGATAACTGTTACATTCGCCATGCTTCAAAAGGAGCAAGAGCGCGTGCACTAGCTATCTCCAAGCTCGGAGGCTAAGCGCAAGAATAGACATTAACTTGCGGTGCTTCGGGTGAAGCGTACTTCTCCTAGAAGGAGCTAAAGCTGCAGCTTTTGCGAGTGTTCTCGCCGAGAAACTGGGCATATCGCGTGCGATCGCGCTTCTTCGCCGCCCGACAGGATAAAAAAGAGTTGGTGGACTTTGCCCAAGTTTTGCGTACTCTCATTGCCGGGTTGGCAGCCGCTACTCTCCCCGAGGCGGTCACAGTGGCCGTCTTTATGGAGGGCTTCCGCACTGGCGCGCCTGAAATGATAGTCTTCCGTGTGCATCGTCTTCTTTTGAAGAGGCGGTGAATGTGATATTGAATGCCAAATTCAACTTTTAGTCCGCACAACCTGGTTGGAATGCACACCCTCAGAGCATGTCGAGCGAGCCTGATCCAATGGAAATCAGCTATGCTGAGAAAGAGGGGGGGAGCTCCGAGCTGGCGGGCCGCGTTTAAACACCCGACAGTGTTTTATCTATGAATACACCCGTCACCTTCAGCCTGGTTGTCCCCTGTGCAAGACGCGTCAATGTTCATCGAGTAGACGTCCCACTTCTCACCAGTCTGGTTTGTTGCGGGAAAACGGGAAAACTGAGTTCTGTTTAGCCTCAAAGAGAATTAGGGCAGCAGGGCCCAACCCCCGTAGAGCTTCGTGCTCTTGAACACGGAATCGGGTTTGCTGGTAGTAAGAGCGTTCGTGAATGGCTTTGAAAATCCTGATCGATTCCGGGGCGTCGGGCAATTATGCTCGACGCGCCACGATTGAAGGATCAGCTGTATGCTGAGGAGCTGGAAGCGCGGTTGAGTGACACTGTCACTGTCCGCTTATCGACAGGGAGTTGCATCACTGTGTCGAGGGTCCATATGGATTTCGATGTCAAGTTCCTTGACTTTGATAGCGTGGAACGCTGTCTAGTCTTAGACTTGAATCCAAGGTATGACCTTAGCATTGGTATGGCATGGTTGGAACACATGAGCCATGGATTGATTTGAGGTCAAAGACCCTGGGCGCTACGCGTACGTCGCCTTGTGGAGCTTTTTTGAGTCATGAACGCACCTCCGCTAGGAAGCAGAAGCGCTATTGGCTCGGGCACCAGACCGGGACGGTCAATGTGCTGGGTTTCGGAGTATCCGAGTTGTCGAACACCGAAGGTGTATCGGACAAGAGTCCCGAGCATGGCTCGCGGGCTAAACGTGGAGTGGCACGTAGCCCACTGAGCA
>NW_020189809.1:1017692-1018748 GCF_900000015.1 Plasmopara halstedii
AATGTCCATCCTTTGGTAAAATAATTCCAAGACGTCGTCGCCAAAGACCCGCCGCCGGTCCTACCTCCGGACTGAGGTGTAAGTCATGAGATCGACCCGGTTTCGGGACCAAATCACGCCAATGGCCCCGGACTAAAGAGCAGTGCGACGCCATTGACTCCTTCTTCTGTGCGAAGCACGACGCAGGAGTGGTGCGTGGGAGCAAGTCTCTCCATTTGACACCCACGTTTCGTGTCCAGAAGCCGAGCGGCAAGTGGCGTATCGTTCACGCTTACAATAAGCTAAGCACAACCACCATTCCAGCACAGACGACGATTCCTAGGAAGGATGTTCTCCAGAATAATATGGTTGGGCTGTACAAAGTACACCTTATCGTTGGTAAATACTAATTGCTCATGAAAGCGAGTGATGTTCCGCTGATAGCGATGAGTACTCCGAGCGGGATGCTTCGGGTGTGGCTGGTGATGCCCCAGGGGCTGTCAAATACACCAGCAATATCTGATCGTCTTCAGATGCCGATGCTCAGCCCTCACGGGGCGTATGTACTTTGACGACATCTTCGTCCACAGTCGTGCACAGTACGGGAGGACAGATGTGTAAAACCGCATCGTCCACTTGAGAGCGGTGCTCGAGTGCATGCGCACTCGAGCATGCGCACGAATAATCTGTATGCTAATGCAGATAAGTGCATCTTCGGCGCGGAGAAATCTCTTTTTAGATTGCTTTATTGGGAAGCGTGGGCTTCAAGCGGATATCGCTAAAGGCAAGGCCATTGCGGACTGGCCGGTTCCAAAGAACCAAAAGGACTTGTGCAAGTTGCTGGCGAGGCCAAGCCACTTGCACAAGTATAGCGCAAATTTTTGCGGAAATGTCACGGCCACTGTCGGGCTGGATTGACCGTGTATTTCCACCTGTACTGGATTCTCCGGGAAAAGCTCTTGTGTGGGATTCGATGAGAGCGCATATATTCAAGAAGATTAAAGCTAAGTGTCACCAGCGAGATATTGTCATGTGCGTTGTGCCGGGAGGCTTAACACCCTACCTTCAAGCTGGTGA
>NW_020189809.1:1018758-1018949 GCF_900000015.1 Plasmopara halstedii
TTCTCGAGGACCTACTGCTGGACGCTATTGTCGACCGCCGTCATCGCAAAGAGAAGGTCACACGAGAATGGATTGCGTTGGCTGCACGTGAGCTTTACGGATCTCTGGATGAAGATGGATCTGCTTTTGTGGTGTCTGATGCTTGGATTTCTAAGTTTATGAAGCGCAATGATCTCTCACTGCGCAAAAGA
>NW_020189809.1:1018959-1044607 GCF_900000015.1 Plasmopara halstedii
GAGAGGATATGCTGCCATCCCGGCAATGAGAGTTCGCATCTCTTGGCAAAGTCCACCAATTCCCTGTTGCCCGTCGGGCGTCAAGAAAATGCAATCGCACGCAATATGCCTGATTAGGCGGCGAGAACACTCGTGAGAACTGCAATTTCAACTCCGCCCAGGAGGTAAACGCAGCTCCAACCGAAGAACTACACGTCAGTGCCCATTCTCGCGCTCGACCACCGAGCTTTGAGATAGCTAGCGCCACGCGCTGTTGCTCGGTCTGGAGCAAGGCGGAAGCGATGGATATCTCAATCTCTCTCACCCAGAGCAGGAGATTCTCTCCATCCTTCCCCTCAAAGACCTGACCGCTCACCATGAGCGGCTTAGGTCGGAGTTGGAAGTCGTCCGTGTGCATCCGTCTTCATCTTTTCAAGAAGCGGTGAACGTGGCATTGAATACCGAATTCAACATTAAGTCGGCACGCCTTGGTTAGTAGCTGTCGAACGGGCCTAAGCCAATGGATCTCAGCTATGCTGAGAAAGAGGAGGAAGAGCTTCGAGCTGCCGAGCAACGTTCAAGCGCCCGACGGTTTTTTGTCTGTGAGCACACCCGTCACCTTTGGATGGGTTGCCCCCTGCGCAAGGCGCGTCAATGTCCATCGAACCGATGTCCCGCACCGCACCTGTGTTTTGGTCTGTCGCAGGGATACGACAACACCCAGTAGGCGCAGATTGTATCAGAACTGAAGGCGATATACAACTATACTAAGTGTTTTTTTAGTGTTACGAATACAAAACGTATGTGGTCCACACAGCATGTGTAATTGAACCTGGCCCATTACAACGAAGCACGACAAATCTGCCTGAACACGCAGTGTTCAACTTGGGAAGCAGAAACCTTTTGCCAAAATTTATTGGACCGTTCAAGGGGTAAAAAGCAATGGTGATGCGTATACATTAGCCATCCCTACACGCATGCGCCTGCATTCTTCGTTTTATGGGTAGGCTGAAGTCGCATCTTTCGAGTGCATCTGCTGATAGTGAATAACGTGCCGCTCCACGTGCATCTGATGGGCCTTGCCCAACATGCCTCGGACCTCGTCCGACCAGTCTTCTATTGGCATGTTGCAACTGCGCTGAAACCTGCGTAGTGCTCAATAGATTATGTGCAACTCCATATGCATCACTGGAAACTCGCCCCCGATGCCCTGGACCTAAGCCGACCTTACCACGATGGTTTCACCTTTCCTCTACTATACATAAGTCAACGGCCCGCTGGAAGCGAGCAACACGCGCTGAGGCGTGTCAGTTGACTTAAACATTCTTTCGTAATTGTGTGTACATGGACGGGCAATTCCCGTTTCATAAGTCGTATCAGATCATTGACATTATATACCTACTTACCCTTTTTGCAGATTCTGAGTTTTTGCAATTGCGTTGAGAGCAAACCAAATTACGGTTTGTCTCTTCAAAATATTGTGATCAACGTGCTGTTCATCACGACTCGTCATTTTGTCTAGAGGTACCATTGAGTTAATATTCTCTTTTAGCTCTGTGGCAGCATTTAGGTCTGACGGTGGCTCTCAAGCCATAGTTCCTCCCCCACTCAAGGTAGAGACCTCGCCCATTATGGAAGCAGGTACTTTAGAATAAATCTCATCGTTCACATAAAATGGAGAATGACTTGTCGAGACATGCATGGAGTTGTTCACGCAAACTTTGCAAGAGGTGCGCAATTTTTTTTACAGCGCACGCCAAAACTTTGACATGAAACGGGTTTCATGGTCAGATACGATCTCAATCGGATGGTCATGAAGACGGAAAACGACATCTTCAAAGACCTAAGCTGTATTCTTGGCAGAGATATTAGCCAAAACAGGCGCGAGCTGAACTATCTGGCTGAATCGGTACATATGCCACCGTGTCCTTGTGTGTCACGCGGGGGTTTAAATATGAAGTCCATACTCACAGACTTCCAACTTTCAGTTGGCACTGCTGAGGACCAAAGTGGGGCCTGAGTGAAACCCGATGGTTTCACTCTCTGGCAAATCTCACAAGTCCTCACATGCTTGCGCACCCACTTATACATATGTGGTTAATAGTAATTCCAGGAATAACTGAGATACGCTTTATCACGACCGAGATGATCATCCGAAGAGCTGTCATGATACCTATATAAGAGACGATGACGCAAATCTTCATCATTTGGGCAACAACTTTTTCAATATCTCCGTGTCTAACAGCAAAGTACAATAATTCATTGTGTACTCCAATAAGGTTACAACACGCGATCTTGTGCGAGACAGAAGATCTTGCAGTTCTTTATCAAAAGGGTCCTCGAAATACCTTAACAAGTCCTGACTGGTCTCATCAAACTTGTACTCTTCGACAATGTCTTCGCGCACTGTAGTCGTAGCTTGTACTCTGATCGTCCAAACATCTTCGTATTGTCGACATGGCTAGTGCATGTTTTCGCTCCTGGACTTTAATTCGGACGTCTTGACAACGCATCATCTAAGATATCGTCTATACTGGCTTCTAGTGTATAACAAAGGTGATTCCGCAAAGAATGAAATTCTCTGCAATAGATAAGCAGTTTTTACTGCCGTACGTAGCGTGGTATAATATGTATAGATCGCAAAGCGCTCCTCTCCAACCAAGTTCACACGGAACTTCACCAAAGCATACTTCATTGCTAAAAAAGCACTTTGTCATGAACTAGATAGTTTCGTTTTGCGGGCCAGTGCTGTCGCGACTGATACGGAACATCACGCTCTCGACCCTAGCCATTGTGTTGCATCAACGCACAACCGATGGCATAATCACTTGCATCGCGGGTCACATTAAAGCTTTATTGTGGTTTGCAATCGCAAGTTCACATACTTCTCTCAAGATCTTCGTCACTTTAGCCTATCAACGGTATTTTTTAAAAAGTCGTTAAGGGTTGCACCAACGCTGCATCATTGAGTGTATCGTTGTGCAAATAGCTGGCCAAGCTTACCTATTGTCTCAGCTGTTTCGCACTTATTGTTGGCATAGGCCAATCATTGATAGCTTTGACTTTCTCCGGATCTACACCAACGTCATTCCTGCCCAAAAAGCAGCCGAGAACGGGAATATCAGGTGAAAAGAAAATGCACAGTTTCAGGTTAGCGTAGAGCTCACTCTCTCGCATAAATGGAAGACATGCTGAAGATGATCAGATGAACATCAACATCAGACTCTTCAATCGTATTCTACCATAGCAAATATTTCGTCAAAGTATGTTGATGCAAAATCTTTAGATAGGTAAAAAAGATTCGTGACTATGCTGTTGAGAGTCACGGGGGCGTTTTAAACCTAATGGCATCACTTACCATCCCCACAGTAAACTACAAGGGGTACTGACTGCAGTTAGTTGTGCATCAATTTTGCGCCTCCGAATCTGATAGAAAACATTGTTTAGATCGATCAATTTGAAACTGTACTGCCAACCATCCATCAGGGAGCATATCTTTGCGTCGCATCGGAGTCTGGGTAAGGATAATCACTCCATTCAATTTATTAAAGGCTTGGACAAAGCGCCAACCATCTGTGGCTTCCTTTACACAGAAGGTTGGACTACAATGCAGAGACTTGCTCTCACGCACGTAACCAGCTTCTGTCGCTTTGCACTGACTTGTTCTTTTGGCAACGGCCACTGCCGCGTGATACAATACTTCGTACCAAGAAGTTGTCAAACTAATAACGAATGCCTCTGTCATACGGCAATTTGTACTGCGCACCTTGTCTGGGAATATACAAGCATATTTCTCGGCAAGTCCATACATAAGGCTGATCCTTAGAGGTCCTACAACTGCTCATCAAACTTTCTCTTCCATGTCTTCTCACTAAATACTTCCAAATTATTGATAACATCATCGATAGCTTTGGTTCATTAAAAATGTGCACCTATCAATGAGAACATGAAGTGCTCGAGATCCTTTCTAAGAACAAAAATATAAGCTTAACAGACTAATGCTATCGGGATCAGGCAACTTGCAGCCAAAAAGATGGATATAAAATTGCTCGCTTAGGAGCGTTCACCAGCTTTGAAAACGCGCAAGTGAGCCACGTCCAGGTGCTCCATAATTGGATGATGGCAAAAAAACAAAAACTTTCCACCGTGAAGTAGCAGGTATTGAATATTCGGGCCTGTGATGGGCTTGGCCGGTAAAAAAAAATTTCTTCAGGTGGGAAAGTCTAGGATAGCCATAGATTTGGTACTGCTAAAAAGTTTTCACAGTGTATCGCTTTGAAATCTTCGAAATGGGAGGTCGCGAGTGAAAATGAACACGTTCGTGCAATATCTCTGTAAGGAGGCGTTTACAACATTGGGTGGTTTAACGGGATAGACATCGCGGGTGCTCGCCCCGCATTATTAGGCGTATCCCGTGCGCTTAAAGATCCTGCCTTCATGTTCATGGGATGCGGCAACCTAACAGACGATTGTCAAGGATTAAAAATTCTTATGGCTACAAAGGCATCTAACCCTCTGTCGGAGATGGAATCGGCCGCCATCTTAATGTAGAGTCGCCAAATGGGTGCTCTATGCACCGAAACCTTTCTCGTCTTCTCATCTCCTATAAAGGACGGCGTAAACGTTGAATTTAATGCAGAGCATAATTTCCGTGCCGTGAGGACAGGATGAAGTGCTAACAATATAATCTCTACAAGCGCGCCAAATTAATGAGGTTCAGCCATATCAAGGAAGAAGAAGGCAATATCTTAGCTGCAGACCAACTCCGCGGTACGCGCAGATTTCCATAATGCGCCTTCAGAGCTCTTTCGTACTCAGCTGAAAACAAGGACAAAATCGAATTTACATGCAAGGGGAATAACCACCTTCTCGCGGAAGCCATGATGCTATTGTAACTCATAGAGGTCGCCCAAAAAGTGGCTCTTTCTTAGTAAGGCAGGGCTCACAATCCGTAGTTGTTGATTGTTCATATCAAGATCCCGAGCTGATAAAGACATAAAAGGTCGGGTAGATACAAGAGTGTCAACCAACTGCCGACAAAATATTATTGTCGAGAACAGTATACAGTACGCAAAAGCATTGATGATGCCAACTACGGATACGATTCTTACAACGAAGACCCTGGTGAAATTGTCGAGGATTTCGTTGATTTTTACGTAGTTATGGGGCAGCGTGGAACGTTGTCGATTCCTGGACTTGATTTGAGACACGATCTCATTTTTAGTTGGACGTGGCCAGAACGCCACGAACCATGGGTAAGCAGGAAATTGGAAAAGCATTGCTGAGTCATGAACTCGCTTCTACCGGGAGACAGAACGCGCTTTTGGTGTACACATAAAGCAGCACCAAATTTAGTACAGGACATGTTATAATCGGAAATCGAGAGCTAAGATATTGCTAGGTGCATCAAGCAGCGCTTGTAAGGTGGAAGCGACCGTAAGCCCCAATCGCAGGACGAGACGGAATCATTGATTATAATTCGCGGTTTCCATCGTGTAACATCTCTTGAACTGTATTTCATGGACCCCAGAGTGTGTCTTTGGCGGGACGGTAAGGAACAGCTAGGAGCTGTTATCCCACGACTTAGTCGTAGGATCGCCTACAAGTGCTTCTACGTGCAACAAGATTGTCGAACTTTGCTCAGAGGAAGATTTGACCTGAAAAGTCTGCGTTTACAATTGCAGATAGATATATTCTGTGCTCTGCTACCAGAAGCACCCGAAGTTTCTACACTTTTCTCCCGATCTGCTACTTCTAGAGTATATAATATTAGGATTAATGCCGTACTCTGCTCGATGGGCCAACAGAACGTGCCAACTGAGTAGCAGCCCAACGTGAGAACGAGTTCTCTGTTTTCGGTCTTCATATACCGATATTTTGGTAGTTATGAATATTCATATACCTACCAAATGGCAAAGTGAATTTCGTACAACTGTTCCAACATGCCTTGTCATTAAGTATTAATGAGCGCCACACAAAGTGCTGCAGGTTTACAAGAAGTTTCAATTGATCTATAAGTCCGATTGACTCCACCACGTAGTGGATTTGGTTTTGATGAGGGAGAGTTTTTGATGCCGACAATTTTATTGATTTCAGAGCGGCTTCACTTCTTGGCAAAAGCGCTATACTGTGGAAGATATTGCGCTGAGTGCACGACGCAATGTTATGCAAAAGCAACAGTCAAATGCCAAAGCTTTGAGAGATAATTCGATATTTAACGTTGCCGATTAATTTTAACCAACAGCATTCAATCTTCCCACGAATGCCAGGTCTAGGTCTAGACAACGTGCCATGGTGTTAAAGTCGGCAGTTTTTTTGTCTTCGTCGCATGACGCACGGGTTTCAAATCTGCATTCGACAGCTTCGATGTATCTGCGTGGTATCTACTATTTTTAGACGTCGGGCATAGATTGACGACACGATAGAACCTTTCACGGCTTCACAAAGTCTGTCTGGGACGTTGATGTCGACAACCAGCAACCCTGGGCTGAAGCTCCTTTTCTGAAACTCAACCTCTTAATGGCTGGACTCCATTAAGGTAGACCCTCACAACGCCTTTTAGAGCTTGCATTATTCCCAACAGGTGCAAGATAGCAGTTTTGGATTTGACGACTCCTAACACGAAATATGTTAATCGACCTTCCGTGAGAACTCAACTTTTGTACCACCACCATAGAAAAAGTGGAAATATAGAACTACTTTGTTCTCGGAACTTGTGGTCCGCACTTCCTGCTGCACATATCGTATCCTCGACAATGATGGAATGATCGCGGTGCAAGCCCGGAATTTTCCATCAAGCTGATAATTTTCAAATCGGTCTATCGGTACTGCGGTAATTTGAGCATTCAACATTGGACAATATCCGCTAATTCTCTCCTCGATTTCTGACCCCGCAGATCACCACTTCTTAGGAAGGCTGAATAGCAGTGGTAACAATCCTGCACGTGTTATAATACAGTAGTCGGGTGACAGTACCGCTAAACATGGATTAATTTGAGCTCCGACTGGATAAGACGTGCCGTTTAGTAAAAGACGAAGTTATGCAACGTAGACTCAACCTCCAAGACCTGGTTGATAGTATAATCATGCAGGCTCATGAGTATGAAAAGCGCTGTTAACAGATTTACTGGAACAAGGGCCAGCTCCCGCCGTGACATCGAAATTGTGCTATTTACTTCGGAAGTCAGGCTAAAGTCTGTTTTATTAAACCAGCGAAAAAGCCACATACAGGTAATGATCACGTCACGAAGCAAGATGTAAATCATCTTGACTTATACTTGGGGTACGCTCTGTAGCAGTCTATCCAGCGTCATGTTGGTACCACAACATGTATCAAATTCAGGATATTCACCGTCATGTAATTATCTTGATGTAGCAAAAGGACAGAAAAGTTTTGCCATGAGTGGCAATACCATGTGTTCAAAGCAAATATGTTTTCATACTGGCTATTACGTAATCCAAAATTTGCCACAGCGTAAAGATTTATAAAATAATTGTATCGAAGTTTTGTGAGTGAAGCACTCGATGTTGCGACTGTGGACGCCGACATCATATAATCTGACTCTGGATTCAGTCCGAGATTTTTAAGACGCTTCATCAGTAATACTGCAGGAAACCACCTTGGACATCATTAAGAGGAAACGGAATATTTGTATCAGCCGAGAATATGTCGTGTATGCCATACTTGCAACTATCTGTGATACCATTTCTTCTTCTTACTCGTAATACGACTGTACACCACGGCAGCTCGACGACCTCGTCGGGAAATAGTGAGCGTCGTCAGTGACATATTTGGAGCAGCTGATGATGGAGCTTTCCACGAGTCCAGTAAGGAATAACGGCGCTCCGCGTTTATGTCATATGTTTCGTTCTGACTTGTTTCCAATAGAGCTTCGCCAGATGCTTGATCGCGTGGTCGGGCTGAAAGCAGTTGTGAAGCAAAGTTGCTTGTCTTGATGTTACTCGTGGGAATGCTGCCTGCACCAGTCGTTATGTTGCCAGTTGCATTCACTCTTATCACATCAGTTTTGTGGGTTTTGTTTGGTATACTTCCACGGCGCAAATGAATAGCAGGAACGTGCTCTTCATTTTTGTGCTCTTCATACTCGGCTGCCTTCTTTGAGTGATACTGCGTGTCAATCGGTTCGTATCGAGCCCCTAAAATCGAGAAACGGACCGACGTCGGAGATGGCAAGGGAGAATGGCACACACCTTCGCCTTTAAATAAGAAGCTACGAGAGGCGATTACTTCGGTAAGCTCCATAGCACCACTAGCAAAATTAATGCTTTTAGGAGGTGCTTGTATTAAGGAGCCGTCGATGTCAATCTCGCGGTCGGTCGGCATTCTCTTGACATCTACTCGGACGGACGAGTCTCTCTCAATATCCACGTCAAAGCTTCGCATACTTGACACATCTTCTCGCGCTCTATCCACATCAAAACTGTGCGTGCTAGTGACGCCTTGATTAACTGATACTATCGTTGATATATCCGGTAATTGTTGGTGTTCTGTCTTGATCGGATTCCGGCGCATTGATGACCGCTTTTCAAGCGTAAAGTTTTGCCAGCGTCCCATGAAACTGCGTGAGCTCGGATTAACTTGCATTTCTTTTTCGGTACGAAGAATACGCAGGACTCGATTAGCATTTGAAAGTAGTGAAGGTTCGATCTGCTCCTTCTTTTCAATTAGCCCTTCCAGGAAGACAAGCATCTGAGAATAGTAGTTGAGGTCTTTTAACCAGTACTCGGGGCCATATTTCGATTCATTTTCCGTTACCGACAAATTCCGTGCCTCCAACACCCGACGAAGCACCTTCAGTAAAGGTGGAATATCTGGATGCTGCATCGTTACTCGACAAATCAGCAGCTCGACAAACTCCTTCGATGTAATCTCAGGGAATTGTACTAAATGCCGAGCAATACGTAACACGCAGCGATATGGAAAGCTTGTGATCAAGTGTTGATTGCAATACCGCACAAGTTTTACGATTTGTTCCGGCATGCATTTGTTTGATATGCTTTCGTCGATGTCAAGTGAAGCTCGCAAAATGTGCGTCATTGCCATAGTGTACTTGTCAATGGCATCAGCAATTATCTTGATATTGTTAGGTGGATTTTGTAAATCGAAGCGCATTAATTGATCTAGATCAGTCCTCCACAACTGAAATAATAGCTCGAGATTGTAGGCTGGATTTGTCAACTTATCTGCATCTGGTTGAGATAAGAAGCGATCGATGTATAGACCTGCCACAACACTGTGAGGGCACGAAATTACATCTGTTTCATCGTCAAGTAGAACCGAGTCTCGCTTCGCAACCGATCGCTCCATTCGATTTCGACAAATAACCTGATCAAGTTTCTTGCGTACTTCCATTCGCCTGTGAGAATCCCAGATTAAATCGCTTTTTTCGTGATTGTCATCAAAGAATCGCGTTGCCTTACTCGGATCCAGATGAATTTGGTACACGATTGGGTACGGCAGAAATCTACAAAGTCCGCTATACATCTTTTCCCGCAAGTCTAAGTCTTTCATTAATAAAGAATGCAGCACTTCAAATGCGGGCTCACGCAGTGCTTCAGCTCGTAAAAAGTGTTCATGTAGAACGTGTTGTCTCGACTGAAGCGCAATGCCTAAAATCTCCACCCATAGACCACTTTCTTGTACATATCGAGCGATCACTAGGCAGGTGTCACATAATTCAGCCAAGCAAGAAAGTGCGTAAAATGCCTGCTCATACTTTAGGTGATCAGCGATTACCTGAAGACACCACGTAAATTGGCAAAAAGGAGCCAGCATACGCTCCAAGTTACACTCAAATCCACAGAGTTTGTTTAAAATTAGCAGTGCCATTTCTTGGCGGGCTAAATAGTCCACATTCCCAAATTCCGTTTCCATTGAGGTGAAGATATTGTCAGGTTCAGTTTTGGCTTTGAACCCGTACGTCGACAGCGATCGACGAGATGATATTGACACTGCTGCATTTGCTTTATTATTACCATCGAACGGCAATAGATATCTGCCGAGCGTTGCCACTGAAATGGAAGCATTTACTGCATCCTCGTCGTCAACATGCTGCTCCAGACACTCCACAATAGCAGAACGAAAAAGTGGCAAGTCACACAAAAGACTTATGCAATCCAAAGCCGGCATCGTATCGGAATAAATTCCGAGCTTGGGATCTCTGTTTTCATTTAGAAAACAGAAGAGAGCTTCTACAAAGTCAATTGCTGTCGTCGGGTATAATGTATTTTCTGTTATGGCTGTCAGATGCCCATCCGACTTTTCCAGTAAAATAAGCAAATAAATACCACCGACAAAAGGCTCGGTGCTAAGGCAATCGTACATGTAGTGTGTGGCACTCTCCAGAAACGAGACCCCATCACCATTAGAGTCCGTGCAAAATTCTTCCGTCAGCTTTGAAAGTTCAGCTCTTGTACTTTCATTCCAGATGCAAGTCGGCTCACGAATGTCGGATAGTAAGATGTTACAGAAGTCATGCCCATTTGGCTTTTCAAGGCGATCCAAAAAGTCCAGCGGAAGAAGGTTCGCCAAAGCTTCAAGCCCAATAGATCGATTGTTTCCATCTGGTCCCAATGTAAGCGAGCGAAGAGCATTAAAAGCGCTTTCTATCATTTCACGCTCTTGTTTTTCTAACATGGTTGTACTTTCCTGCTCTCCATCAACAACCAAAGAACTTTCAGCTGATGCCAGAATCAAATATAGCCCCTTCCAGAATATCCGTGTATATGTCATTATTTGGTGCTGTAGTCCTGGATTGCGACAAAGTGATGACGCGATATCAAAAGACATTTTCTGGATGTGCCACGGTTGAATGTTTTCAAACGAGAGAATGACATCGTCCATCATCGAATATATACGCCCTGCATACGTAGAATTGCTCTCTTCGTTCTGCGACGCATATTCTGACGCAGAGAAAAGAGTCAAGCTATCGACATCTCTCAACGAGCTAAGATCGGGCTGTTTTGACGGGTGTGCGCCAAGCGACGCACCTCTATCCGCCTTCAAAAGCGATTGTACTCCCTCCTCGGAATCAAGGATCATCTTCAAAACTGAAAACATGCATTCCTTAGCTGCCACGTCATTACCAAGTGCGCATCTTTCTGTTAAGTCAAGAAGTGCGACCCAGCTCCCATCGATTGCAACGAGAAACGGGCCATTGTGAGGCGCGATGGAAAGCAAGCGTTGTAAAAACTTCATCGCGAAGTCTTGAACTCTAAAATCTTCACTCAGTCGAGGTTCCAGCGCGCGGATAAGTAAATCAAGGATTGACGACTCAAATGAGAAAAAGTGGGAGCTATACTTGTTCAGCAACTGCAATTGCAACTTTAAAATATGCTCAACAGTTTCATTCGACGTCTTCCCACCATCAGCCGTATTCTTGCACTCGAGGACAGCACACAGTGAGTTATAAGCTCGGCGAAGTGAGCCCACTTCGACTTGTTGCTGACAGAGCTCCCGATAGCGCGACCGCAACTCTTTCGAAGAATACTTATCACCTTCTCTCCAGCCAAACGTTTTGTATGCGTCTGAATGACAAATGTTGTCCTTCGACCCCTCAGCCTGACGACGTGCTAGAAATCGCCACTTTTCTTCAGCTCTTTTCATCAAAAAAACAGGATCCTCTACCTCGATGTTATACAGCTCAGACTGGTTGATACTTGAAGTGTAAATACCTTCGAAGTATAGATCTCCAGACAATTCCCGGTAAAAAACTGGAGGGATCGAAGTGTAGATATATTTCGCAGTAACGCTCACTTTCAATCTCTCTTGAAAGTCACGAAGATGCTCGCCGATCATTTCTTGTAAATGTGATCTCATCTTTGAAGACCAAAGAACGCGCTTGTCACGCTTACGACCGCAATATACGTCGGCAAAGTACTCTGAGCTCTCCAAATCCAGCACGCTTGTAAGTGAATCAGGCAGCATATCAGCTAAGCAGCTGTGACCGGCTAGCCGCTCCGATGACCGCTCAGCTCGATGGATCCGCTTCAGCAGTGCTGCCTCTGGAACAAAAGAAGGTACCTTATCTTCTGCTCTCGGGTTCGTAACTGCTGATAGAATAAAGTAAAAGACGCCATATTGGTACAGACTTTGTAGCTCTTCCACGTCCAGGGACATTAACAACTCGCAGGTGTACCTTCTTACGGTCGCAATATTTACGTAGAGCAGCTGAACTAGCAGTGTTAGCGACGACGTATTAGCTAATACGGTATTCATCAAAGCCGGAGGGAAGACACTCATATCCTTTGCCCCGACAGTAAGCTGGTCTTTCACTAAAAAATTTCTCAACGTCTTTAAGGCAAATGCTGCAAAACTTGCGTCAATCGGCTCGTCGACAAGTTCCATCCAACGCAGCTCGGGAAATTCAAACATCGACTTCCAGCTGTGCTCATCAATTCCCAAGTTGGTAGATTCATGCATGGAGCAGCAGCAAACATACAGCACATCGATATGGCGATGACAAAAGGAAGAGTCCGCATTCATATACTCTTTCAGTCCGTTTAGAAAGAATGGGCCTTCGATTTTACTATCATCTGTCTCCATTGTCTTTGACATAATGCTCCATTTTAGAGCATATCTTGACTCCTCATAGACAGAGAGTTCTGCTATCGGAACGGATGACGTATCATTTGCTTCAGAATTTATGAAGGATTCCATCATTGGCATGTCACCAGTAAGACTGATCAAGTCGCTTTTTTTCGGTACTAATCTGCATCTGTGCAACAGTAATGACATGTTTAGCAGCACATTTATGAGATTTGTAGTGCATAACTGGGCGCAAGCCTCATCGGATAAACTTAATCCGGAAATTAATTCGACAATATCTCGAATCTCGACTGCACGGTACGAGTTGTACAGTAATGTGGTAAGAAATCGAGCTCGATGCATCGTAGTCGGCCGAGCATCAGGAAATGCGCAAGCTAACTCTATCATGACTTTCAGCATCATATGACCGTGGTGATCCCTTTCAGCCAGAAAAATAGTGTTGTTGACACTCGCAGATAAATCGTTCGTACCTGAAAATCGAATTTGGTTGAGATGAAGATGCTCTATCCAACACTGATAAACCTCATTGAAAAAATTTGCTGGGTCTTTAGCGATATCCATACTAGCCAAAAAGAGACTGCTTGGGTCCTTAACTTTTCCCCGATACGTACCTGCTTCCATGGCATGAACAGTGTTGGCAACTTCTGCCAGTCGTAGTGTGCCATCATCTATCCTTTCCGTAATTACACGTATATAAAAATGACTAACCTGGAGCTCCTGGGCAATACTTTCGTACCGCACCGAAAATTGGGCGTGATTCCACTTGACTTCGCTGCTCGCTCCATGGGATTCAATCAGCGATATCGTAGCTGCTTGGTTGGATCTGAAGCGGTCGTATGTTTCGATTGCTGTCAAAAGGGCATCGTTCAGCTCGGTTCGCGTTGATTCATTCCAAATTAAATCTGGAAGCATGAAGTCATTCCTAACCATGCCCGATAATAATGCCATGTCAGTCGAGGATTCCCCAGGATAATTCAAATGGGAGTGATTCCCCGAAACGCGTGTTTCATTTCCAAAATCACTTGCGAATAATATTCCGATCTGAAGCTGCATGCGACGTATAAACCACCCTGATTTATCAGCCACTATTTGCGAATTGTGCATGCTGTCCTGTTGGACCGAATTAGTCTTGCGTGCCCGCTGCTTCTTCAATAGTTTTCGTATGATTGGGTTCGAGATCATACGTATAAACCCGTGTGGAAGAATTCTACCAAGCATTTCATGTGAGGCCTTGTGGTGGGTCACCCAAATACTCGTAATATACTGATACGTCTCCTTTGCATTGTCCAAAGGGTGAAAAAACGCTTTATACAGGTGCTTCACAGTCAGTCCCGAATCCAGAGCCGAGTCGCAAATTCGTCGTCTCACCTTGTAATCAACGTGATCAATGACAACCTTTAAGACACATATAACTGCTGCTGCCAATCCTGCGTTTGCACTTTGAGACGCCAATTCTAGCAAAAGAGTATATTTTCCCCCAAGATCTTTCACAATCGCAAAAAAATGACTATCGTCCGTGCTTGAGCGAGATATAACGAGTGCATCAAGGATCAAGTGTAAGACAACCAACGTAGCGCTGGAATTGCGTCGTTCTAGTAGGCATGTTAGTAGAGTAATTAGCTTTTTATGCTCAAACACCTGAAAGCGAATGGCCTTCTCGACAACTCGATGTGCTTTAGAACGCGACTTGTCAGCAATCAACGAGTGTAACGCATTAACTGCCCACAAAGTTGCAACTGGGTCACCTGAGACCAAAACTTGAGCAAGTGTTGAAACCAGTACCATAGCGCCATTGTTGAGATCCTCCATTGCAAGCCGATAGCAGCCATCATTAACTCGACAAAACGCTTCTAGAACAACACAGACTTCGTTTGTACGTATCGGCGGTTTGCAGGAATATTCAAGCTATGACAAAACATGCATCAAAGCCACTTAGACGTAATTCTTACTGAAACGTTCTAGCGAAAGATCACCTACCAAATTGTTGATTCCTCTAAGCAATGTACTGAATGATAGCTTCTCTAAGCGTCCACGCAAAAAAATTTCTGCGAAATCTTCCACTTCGACATTTGTATTTAAATTTTCGAAGGCGAGCATGACCTTATTTGTTGTGGATATGATACTCATACCCTCCCCACTTACCATTCCAATCTCCTTCTCCAATGCTGCATGTGCTGGAATATAAAGCCCATCATGATTGTGATAAAGAAAACGCTCCTGCTCGTCTCTTAACAGTGCCCTAGCGGACAGTCTTGGATTCAGGTTGGAGAACTCGCGGCTCAGGGAGACATTATAATTGCCAACGTAACGAACTCCGTCGTAAAGCGCTGCCAAAAAACTTTCGATGTCATATGGCACGTAAGCCACACGACTGCAGTCGACGAAAACCAGTGCCACCAAAGCTTGCAGATCAAAATTTTTCAGCTCAGGCATCACAATTTGCCTCAAAGTCTTCAGCTCATATATCTTCTTCGAGCTATTGGAATACTCTTCGATATGTCCGTCTATAAAACAAAGCCTTTTCTTTTTTAGGTGTGAAGATCCATGTCGACCAGTACATCTCTGCACATCAAAAAAAATATTTGATTGAAATTCGGATTTATCAAGAGGCTTTCGGACTTGCTGAAGAGGAAGTTTAGACTGAGACTTCAAACAAAGATGAATTCCTATCACTCCAGCAAATGCTTTCATTCTTTCAATGATATCGTTGCTTTGTTCGGAGTAAATTAATCTGAATTTGTTTTTCAGTGTGAGAACAAACGCATCTGGGGTTGCTGTCGCTTGAGTGATTTCGTTAATTTTACGGAACTCAAACTCATGAGTGTGATTCGATACAATATGTACCGCAATCAAGGCCCGTGGAGTCACATAAAACTTGGTTCTATCTCGTTGACCATCCGCCAATCCCATATACCCAATGAAATGACTACAACTAACATTATACACGCGCTCAAACTCGTCAACATCCCCCACTAAATGACTCATCAGCTCCTGTAAGAAAACATTGCGACACCTGTACCGAAGACGCAAGAAAATCGGGTCGTCATACTGATCAATTCCCATCTTCAAACTACCACATGTTGCTTCAAAAAAATGTCTGTATTGCCTCAAAAGCATTTCTGGATTCTGAACAACCAGCCCATTTGCCTGGACACCAGACGCACCACTTGAAAAAGATAGAGATGACAGCAAATTACTGCTCCGGCTTGATGCAAAATTGTTTCTTTTAGATGAATACATTGGAGGTCTCGATAGTGGAGATGCAAGCGCTTTTCGTTTGCTGTCTGGCCCGAAGTTTAACGTCTCGCCAAAACTTAAAGAATGACGAGGAATTTTTCCATCGTTAGACCGCAAGGGAGATCCCAAATTGCCAAAGTGCAAAAAAGCCGGATTTTTCGTCATTCTGCTAAGAATGCCGACACAGGCTTCAGCTGTGTTCAAGGCAGGAAAGCTGAAAAGGATGCGCAGCATCATGCGATATTTTGTCGCCAAGCTTTGGTAAAACGTGTCTGAAATTTCTCGCTGCTTTTCAGCTTTTACCTTCACCAGAAGCAAGATGAATTGGCACAGTTTCATTGTCGGGAGATCAGACAAAAAGAGACCCGTCTTTTCAAACGCGAACGCTTATATTAGTAATCATGGCATCAGATAGTACTTAAGAACTCACATGTGAATCCTCATCAAGTAGTGACAGAAGCGTCGTCGTAAACGCTCGATTTGTTAAAAATAGTTGCCGACACTGAAGCTTGTGCAATTTTGATTCCATCAATCGACTCAGCACCATAAACATCCAGTAAATAGCAACTGACTTCTTGCTTCTTAGTACCTTCAAAATTGTGTAGACATATTCGTCTTCCCGCTAAATAGTATCAAACACATATTCGCAAAGTTATTTAAATATGCCAAACAATTCCAGTAAGCACAACATACATTTTACCTCGGTCAGTATCTTCATGAATTCGTTGATGGCAGGTGGCGCAAGCGTCAATCGGTAGAGTGACTCGAGGTATGTGCCTACAAACTCATGCGTCGCACCATGCCGACGAACAATGTCATCAAATTCACGTGCCAGTACATAAGTAGCCTTTTCGTAAGGTTTATTGGGTTGTGCGACCACACCAGGCGTTGAGGTGTTTGCATTCAGTTCCATAGCCAGTGAGTGCATCTCTACGTCAAGGCCACGAGGAAGTTGTCGTTGGGAGCGAGCCGTCTTCCGGTGGCCATGCACTGCCAGTAACTGTAAAATACTAGCTTGTGCGACCCTAAGCTCACGATTCACATTCGTTACGGCATTTGCGATTTGATTGCCTTCTTGCAGGATAATTTTGCGCGGGATCATGCGCACTGAGTCCAATTCGTCTGTCGACTCGACTCCCACTTGATAGTTCCCCAATGCGTGACAAGATGCTAGCAATTCGCAAACAATTTTTTCGCAATGTGCGGAGATATATTGACGCTTCACGCCGTCCACGAAAATGACTTCAAACGTTTGATGCTCGTGCATGATTAATGAGTATATTTTATGTAAGGGTCGACTAACAATCACCGTCTCGGCGTCTCCATACTCGGTGAGGAACCTTTCTGACGCAGACAAAGTACGAAGGGTAGTACTGTGCTCGCTCGACTGCGAGACATACAAAACTGTGTACTCGAACGATATACATGTTGTCAATGATACTTTCCCATTTTCTTGGAGGGCTGCTTTCAGAGTTTTTTTTCGATATTCATTAATCTGCATTCCGTAAGCGTTCATAACGCTAGTGATGGCTCGTGCCAGCTCCAAGCGTTTCGAGACGATAAATAAACTGGAATTATCCGAGTCATTCAACATAATAGCCTCGTCATCATCGCAAATAATGTCGATGGACACAAGACTCGTGTACGAGATGTGACTCATAACATCCCCCTCCGAGTCTCGCTGATAAATGCCATCTGGACAAATTTCCACGACGCAAGACGAATGTACGCCACTCTTATGGTACTTCAGGCAAGGGAACGCATATATCTGCAGCTCGGGATACAAAGGCTGCGGGGCATTGGGCAACTTAGCGTAATGTTGGCTTCGTAGACGCAAGAGACACACGAGCACCTCCATCCGGTATTGACAGCGATAGACCGTCTTCTTAATGCGATGCCGCGGTGTGTGAACAATGAAATCCGTCTCACCCTCAAGCACGTCCGCACCGTCTACGTCCTCATATGCCCATGTATTGGTCACCTGCTGGTTTTCTCTGTCCACCGTTGAAAACGAGTATTCTCCGAGACACAGAACACGGTCCTTGACCACAAAACTACCCACTTTGTGCACCAAGAAGCGCGCCAACACGTGCTTGCTCTCCGTCGTCATACAAGCAGGGCTGGAATTTTAGTTATGATTTGCTTCTTGGGATGTAGTGGATTCTCGTCGACTCCATAATGACGCTACGGTAGAGAGCACGAAAGGTCGCGAAAAAACATTAACTACCTACCTTATCGTTAATGAAATTTTACATAATTGTATGGCTTGCTCGAATAAATTCCGAGTCGCTACTCTGTTCCTCTGCACTCGACGTCGTGTTCCTGATTCAAGCAAAAAGCACTGAAAGTATTGTTTTACTTCATACTCCTCTTTTGCGAGGACTGTATTGTTTCAGTGTGCCTAGAGAAAACACGGCATGTCTTCGCATTCTTTTAGGGAAATTCCAAGTGAAATCTAAACCTTTTTTCGCTAACATTCCATGTGAAGCCTAATTTTGTAATTCGCTGTAACTGTGACCGTCGCGGTCGCAGCTTAGTCATACACTACAAACACTACCTCTGTCGGTATGTTCGATTCACTCAAAAAAGCTTGGGCTACATAAGAAATTCGTGTATGTTTCAGCATCGACGTGTTGCTTTCATTTATCTTGGCTCTCAGAAATAGTGTCGCGTACGCTACGCATTGCGCTCAATCTCACCGAGATGATTTCGCTGAATGTGCAACGAAGTGTAGCCGGGCTGATCTCAGCCAGTCGGTTTAACTGACTAATTGACAGTCCTCCTCTTCAGCAGGGCTGTCGTAGTTCTTTGCTTCAAGGAAGCTAAGCTACGGTCACTGACCTTACGTTCTTCACAAGAACCAGTACGAGTGTAGCGGATTGCAATCCGCAAACTCCAAGTACTAAAACCTGTAAAGACGCTCTCTCGTTCAAAATTGAAACTGTATTTAATTGTTTTAGTTGCGGCAGAGCCGCCAGTATCTAAAATTTGGGTTTTCTAAATTAAGATAAAAATACCTAATTAATATGCATTACTTTTGGTAATCCTGCCACGTAGTGGTGTGGCCATACCACTGTGTGATTACACCAGCTTGCGTAATCCACACCTATGTACATTCACGTCATCTTGTGCGATCCGCCCTTTCATACAAGGGTACGTGTAATCCCGTTACACTTTTCCCCATTAAAATTGTGAATATGCGCAATTCACGTTAAGCGGTTGCCTCATACGAGGCTCGCATGTCTGAGACACCGTTGCGTTCTTAAGACAAATTTGAGCATTCGCCGCTCATTGAGCCCTGTGTCAACGACATGGAAAACACCCAGTCTTGCTGATTCTGAGGGCAAATCCTTCTTCTTCTGCACAGGGTGCATCTCCGGACAGTACGTCCGCGGCCTCACGGGAAGCACATCCCAAGCCCTGGCCGGCCTATCCTTGTCGAAGATCTGGAGGAAGTCAACTACGAGTCGGACAATTATTTCCCGGCATGGGAAGATGAGGAGGATGAGGTGCGCCAACGGCGCGACGTGAGCCCAGCTCGAACCTTGCGAATACCGTGTCCGCTCCCCGACCTCTCGGCTTCCGGGGGAAATTGTTTTATTTTCAACTGCCTCGACAAGGCACAGGAGCAGCGATTGGAGGCTGCTTACCAGACGGCTCTCATGCGCTCGTATTCACGGTCGATTCTAATCCCTCGTGTGGAATACGGCTTCCGCTCGGCGGATCCGCTCTTGAAGCGAAAGACGCGATCACTCGATCGCTGGACGTCTACTTAGTCAAGCCCCCGGTTAACACACAAGCTGAACTTGATCAGCGGAAAGCTCTCCGAGCTTGCTTTTTGGTACCACATAAAATCCAAATGGATCGGTACCGCGCTCGACTTCGAGCTCATATAGGGGCGCTCCTGTACCTGAAATTGCGGACTATTCCTGTAGTGCTCGTCCCTGGCGAAACGCTGCAGACGATGAAAAGATCTTTTAGCGATGGGTGCAGCGGCACCGGAAACTTTCATCGCTGTCTCCCTTACAACGAAGCCACAAGAAAGTGGACGTGCTCGTCGAGAGACATCTTAGGTACGAGTTTGCCAAACTCAAGGCGCAACGCCGTATTGCCGCCCAATGATATATGGAGCAATCCCTAATGCTCCCACGAGCCCTATGGTCTTTCACACGGGTGAGTCTACGACCACAACAGCTCAGGGCCATAGCCTGAGCTCAGCACATGGACCTCCGGCTTTCCGGGCTACTGCCGAAGAGCGCACGACGACGCGAAGCGTCATGATCCTTCCGACCACGAAGTCTGGGTAGTATTGCCGAAGTGGCACCTCAAACTCCATCGAGTTCTCGGCTCGGAGTTTGGGCATCTCCGCCACTTCACAATATATTAAGTTAGACTTTGTCGACGACGTCGAACCACAAGGCGTTCACGTGGTAGTGGACGCCACCATTCTCATCGAAATGAGTCGGCAGCGGGCGATGACGACTTGGTCAATAGCCGCATGGTGACTTGCGACGCTATTCGAGCGTTCGAGGACAATGTTCGTCATCGTCGACACTCTGCCGAGCATCTTGCCGAGGTCGCCTACCGCGGTGCGGAAGACCTAGAGAGCCTGGAGCACTTTGTGCACCGACTGCCTCACGTTGAGGATTTTTGCGCTCTGTCGAAGCGGCTCCTAGCCGTCGAGCAGACGAATACGTTACTTCTTGCGACGGTGGAGCGCCTTGCGCCGCTGGAAACGGAAATTGTTGCACTGCGTGCTCAGAACTAGTTGCTGGTTCAGCTTCTGGGCAACCAGGCGCCGCTTCGGCGCCAACACTTCGGCGTTCACTTGCACTGGATCCCGTTACAACTTATGTAAGCCCACATAAAGCACCGGTTGGGTGTGCATCCTTCTCAGAAGGTTTAGCGTATATGCAAGGCCCCGCTTGGCCACGACATTAAAAGGTTCAATAGATCGCGGACGCAACTTTGTCTTAAAGACAGCAGAGACTGCATGTTTAGTATAATTTTTGCATTGAATAAAATCAGGTCTCCGACCTCACAGTTACCCATATTTCTTCTGCTTCTTCCGACTGTATAATATTACTGCATGTCTTGGCTTTCAGCCATCGCACGCGAACGTGTCGTAGGGCACTCAGTCTGGTAGATAGGGAGTCATCGACTTCTTTACGGACAGTGAGGGGCTGACATCAGCTAGCCGTTCTACCCAAACCCTGAACCATGGGATGGCGGCGTCATCGGAATGCGAGGATTAACAAGCCCGTCCACGCAGAACGGCGTGTAGCAACGACGCGATTCACGCGCTCAGTCTGACACATCGGTCCGCAGATAGATCGCTGTGGACATAGTCAAATTGGTGTCCAGCATCCTGAAGATTTTAGACCAAAAGTTCCCAGTGAAACGCGTATCTCCATCAGAGAAAATTGACCCGGGAGTCCATGCTAACGAAAGAGATCGATTAACGACGTCGCTGTACCCACACCATCGATGGTGTTGAGCACTGCCACAAGATGATCCATTTTGCTCACATAGACTACCACGCCCGTGTTGCCCGCCGCGTCCTTCGGTAGGCCGAACACAAGATTTATGCTCATGGAATACCAATACCCAGAGTGTAACGGGGTTACACATACCCTGGCAGGGGTGTGTGTCACACCAGATGGGCATGGTGGACCACACTTAAACAAGAATACGGTACAGGGCCGGATAGCCAGTAGTTATACATGTATTAAGATTTTACTATACGTTTTTAGGGAAATCTATGCATTGAGAATTTAGCGGCTTTGCCGCAGATAAAAATAAATAAAGTCAATTTTGGATTTAAACGAAATAGTTAATTTGCCTTGTGTTAGGGCAATAATTACTTTTGGAGCTAGCGAATTGCGAACCGCTAAACTCGTACTTGCTCTAAATATATAACAAAAGGTCGGTGACCTAACTTACGCTTCCTCGAACCGCAAAGCTACGGCAGCCCCGCTGCACAAAGGGTATCGGCAAACTGGACAGCGGCGCCGCCATATTCGGAGAGAACTTCAGCATTTTACACGTCTCGCATGTGTGAACATATGTGCTCGTTCATTTGTACAGCTTGGGCCATCAGTCGTGGCAACTCACAGAGCTGTAGGTCTTCTCACAACCGAGGATGACCACTGGGTGGGGTGTTATTGGTCTCATAAAGGATTCAATACTTCATATCTTCATCGTGAGGAACCACAATTCTTGGCATATCCGTTGAGTCGGTGCTATAATACAACGATCCGTTATTTAAATATATCGGCGTAACCGTGCGCGCAAACGCGCCGACAATTTATTGTCCGAGTCTTTCAAACAGACTATCACCCGCGTCTACGGCACGGATTCAATCCGTCACTGACGGCGTCACCGTCGTGATATGAACAAGCTCATCGTCCGGTCTGCGTGACAACGCATCAGCCAAAGCATTCTACCTTCCTGGTTTATATTTCACCTCAATGTTGTATTATGCAAAGAATAAGAGCCACCTGGCCAGCCTCTGCGAGAGGTGAGGCGACTGAGTCGCAGTGCGTAATAACGCATAATCTGTGTAGATCAAAGACAGCTTTGATCCCAGCAAGTGCGCTCTGAACGTGACTAGTGCATACTTCATCTCGAGTAATTCCTGGTCGTGGACTGGGTAGTTCCCCCCGCAGCCTTAAGCTGGCGAGAATCGAACGCGATCACTCGATCTAGCCCCCTCGGCGTCTTCTTACGGCAGTGCACAGCCGATGACAAGTCCGAAGAGTCACAGACGACACTTAAAGGACGATCGGGGTCTGGAAACGCCATTATTGGTGGATGATGGGCGCTGTCTTTGACCAAATTGAGCTTGTGTATGTGGATCTGTCGCACAAGTCAGCTTTTATATACGCATTAAAAATGAGGTAGTCCCCTCATCGCTGCGCGCTTATCAGTATTCGGAGGCGTTCAGCCTTGTATCCAATGAGACCCTTGATATCTATCTATTACAGCTGTCTCGTGGAGACGATCAAGTTGCGCTGTAACCTCGATATCCAGGTCGTGCTATCGTTCATGCAACATCAAGCGCGAGTCAACGCTCCAGGCAAACATTCGCTTTAGTAAAGCCGGCTTGTAACGCCTTAAGACGCCTGAGGCGGCGTTGATATCAATTAAGTGCTCGATCTGAGTCACGTACTCAGCGATGCTGTCGCCAGCTACAATGACCCCAAGGTGCAGTCCCTAGAAGATATTACGGAAGTCCTTAACCGCACGATGTCACAGTGAGGGGAAAATAGCAATCGTATATTGCAATCTTCGGTATGTAAAATGCTGAAACACCGATGGTGCGTCACGGTTCCCGGAGTGAACATCCGATGATACATTTGACAGCAGCTGTGAGCTGGGGTCTCCGAAACTCCAGCAGTTTCATTTAAAGATAGCCGTGTGGCAGGGCTAGATCTTGAACAAACGATTCAAGGTGGCTTATTGACACAATATTTCGAGCAAGAGCCGTTTGGGAGAGGCGGCTGTTTGTCTCAAAATTAGTGCTGGTATCAAAGATGGTGACTAGTAGCTACATTGAATTTGCCCAGAATATAGTACGTTCCATTGGGCGCATACAGATAAGGTAGTCACCGATTTATGATGAGGCTTGCTAAATGCTGCTGTCCACACGGATGGACGCTATGCTTTTTCTTTTCAGAAATGGAAAGATGGGACGTGATTTTAACGTTTTTGATAAAATAATAAGAAATATTACAATATTAGAAAAATACTAAGATGTAGCAGATCTGAGTTTACAGCAAACGCGTCAAGAGAATCGCCATTCTTGCATATTGTGTCATGGAAAAATAGATATCTGCAATCTGACTCACTATCACACATTCTCAAAATGTTTGAAACTCGTTCCGCTGTTTTCAAAATCTGTGTTCAGTCCTACGCTTTCGGCCATACCGTCGGAATTGGGTCTTGATCCAAAGCAGTCCATCGCAAAGTCTTTGTTAACTTGGAAGCACAAAAATGCTTCAGCAATAGCTAAATTGTCGGCCAGCGCAGCCTCGCGTGCTGGGCCTTCAGTGCGCAAAAGTACGCGGTGTACATTGCTACGAATACTTTCGCCACTTGAGGAGGCAGCTGGCAGCGAAAGCACCATTTCCGCGTATGGTGCAATCAGTGGAAAACGCAATTGGTTTAGTTTCCACCATGATAACGGGTCGACATTGCGTTCCGAAACTGGTAGGCTCAGGAATGCGCTCAACTCTTTTTCCCACGTTGTGACCACCTCATAATCACCTTGAATAGAAGACCTCGATGTTTCTGACGGCAGATGCGAAAGCAGGTCATCATCTCCGTCGTCGGCGAGAGCTTCATCGTGAACCAAAGAACAGGGAGGCTCCTTACCATTTGCAAACGTAGATGCCGCCATTCTGGCCACCGAAATTGCGTCAGATCCTGACAGTACTGTGGGGCCAGAGCGATTCGATGATTGCACGACCTCGTCTTCTTGTACAATTATACGACGCAAATACTTTTTACCAATCTCACACTCAGATATGTAGGACAAATAACAATAATCCCGATTTTTGTAACGCGGGTCAAAAAGTGTCGCTGCGTAGCAAACGGGTGGTAGTGCTGCAAATCGATCACGCATTTTATGTGAGAGCGTCTCGAAAAATCGTTGGAGCATAGGAGCGGATTCACCTGGAGACTGTGCTTGCTTCTCTGCATACGTGACCAAAGCCGCCGCGATCGTTGATATACTCGAAATACCGTTCTTGTGTACCTCTTTGTCGCTGCCTGTTTTTTTGTTTTTCTCTCCCTCAAGCGCCTCCGAGTATCGAGAAAATGGTCGTAACTTCTTAATTAAAAGCCTGATGAACTCAACAGTTGACGTAGACAAGATGTTCACTAGGTTTGCGTTTGCAATCTGCTCGAGTGTTGGCAGGTATTCCATAAAATTTCTCAGAAAGTCATGATACGACATTGATTCGGAATCTTTAGTTAAAAGCTTAGCATGGAACTGTGGGCATTTTCGACTCAAGGCAAGCATCACCTCCTCACTATCCTTGAGTCGAGCCATAAATTCGTCGACTTGAGTCACAACATCTGGGAACGCTTTGACAAAAATATCTCGAGTGAGACAGACACGCAGATGCTGAACTGCAGATGTGAGAAGAAGTGTGTTTTGTGCTGCCTCAGATAAAGCCCTTCCGTCGAAGTTGACAGGTACAAAGAGCGATGGAATATCGGAAGCTTTGAGCTCAATTGTTACAGGCAGTTCGTCCTTAATAAAAGCGATAATTTTGTCTTTGATACCTAGTCGTTCCAAGTAAGAGTCGACTATATTTTTGATTGTCTCCACTTTACATGGTTCTTCCAGTGATGTGACTCCAACAGCAATTTCAAATAGCTTAAAATTCACACTAAAGTGAATCTTTACAGCCAGATACTGAGTCGGCTTAGGTGTTGTAGATGACGGAAGCTGCCAAAACTCAAGCGATACGGCGACACTCTTCGCTCTGGATACCAAGACTTTGATAGACTGAAACACGTTCTCCTTTAGTGAAAGGATACTTTTCCCCATTGCTTCTTCACTTGGCAGAGGTATTTTCTGGTTCCCAAGCAAATGGCCTATCATATACTGCATTCCTGGTTTCGTAGCAAAATCCACCGGCAGATTGTCCATTAATGCCATTAAAGCCAAGTCTTGTGTGAATTGCTCCGCACTGACTTGGCCTCCATACGAAGAGTCAAGCACTTCGCGTTGCTCCTTTATCACAGCCAGTCCCGGCGGGTAGGCATAAAATGTTGAAGACGGGTCCCTCTTTAAAGCAGTCGTATAGACACCCGGGGATCCGCCAGCTGAGGCCATGGCAGCGGCTACGGATT
>NW_020189809.1:1044617-1045379 GCF_900000015.1 Plasmopara halstedii
TAATAGACGATGTGGTTCTCACCATCCGTCCTCCGGTGCTTCGCATGACTGTAAACGAAAATGTCGTCAAAGTATGTCTGAGCATACGCCCTGTGGGGCCTGAACAACTGCGTCACAAGAAAAATTAAATGTTGCTGGTGCATTTGACAGCCATTGGGGCATTACCAGCCACTCCCAGAGCATGCCGCTCGGAGTGCTCGCCGCTGTCAGCGGAATATCACTCGCTCTCATGAGCAATTTATTATACCCATCGACCAAGTCGAGTGCACTGTACTCCGTACATCCCACCATGTTGTTCTGTAGAACATCCTTTTTAGGAATCGGCGTTTGTGCCGGAATGGTGGCAGCGTTGAGCTTATTGTATACATGAACGATACGTTACTTGCCGTTCGGCTTCTGAACACAAAGCGTGGGTGTCAAATGGGGAGACTTGCTGTCACGTACATCTCTGCGTCGTGCTTCGCACGGAAAAAGGCGTCAATGACGTCGCACTGCTCCTGGGGCAGGCACCATTGGCGTGTTACGGAAAATTTGATTCTCGGGACCAGGTCGATCTCATGACGCTCACCTCGGTCCGGAGGTAGGACTGAAGGCGGGTCTTTGGAGACGACGTCTTGAAATTCCTTTGCCAGAGGATAGCACGGATCCAATTTGGTAGGTTCGACGATCCACTTCGTGCGTTCAGCTCTCTCTTGGTGTCCTTAAAGACAGCTTCATCTAGAAGCGATGACGAGTTTATCTCCTCGTCCGGTCGTACAATGA
>NW_020189809.1:1045389-1046066 GCF_900000015.1 Plasmopara halstedii
TCACTCTGAACTGACAGAGTACAGAACTCCTACACTGGATGCACAGGAAGATTCGGATGGTATTTCAACCACAAGTGGAACGTTCAAGGCGTACACGTGAACCAATGTTGTTGTTGGAGAACGGATCAGATGCCAATGAAAGTTTGGATGAGAGCGAAGGACCACCATTTTCAAAGCGTGCAAGGATTGTTGAAGACGGCCTGATAGCTGAAGCTGTTCTCGCTTACGCTGTGAGTGTTGGTGAAGAATCGGACTTGCCTACCACGTATGCGCAGGCAATGTCTAGTGACGAAGCAGATCAGTGGCGACAAGCGATGGATGCCGAATTACAGTCACATCACCAAAACAAAACATGGACACTCGTACCACGAGAATCAATTGGACGTACGATTGGATGCCGCTGCGTTTTTGCTAAGAAGCGTGACCAGAATGGATGTGTTATGCGCTGTAAAGCACGATTGGTGGCTAAAGGGTTTAAGCAGATATACGGCGCGGATTTCTTCGAGACTTACTCTCCAGTGGCTAACATGAACTCAATTCGAGTTGTACTCGCAGTATGTGCGGTACTTGGATACAAAATGGAGCAGCTGGATGTCGACACCGCCTTTCTGAACAGTCAGCTGTCGGATCGTGTTCACATGGAAGTTCCGATTGGTGTTAAGGGAGCTCAAGGATTT
>NW_020189809.1:1046076-1046914 GCF_900000015.1 Plasmopara halstedii
TCAGATTGCGGACTTACCTCTAACAAACGACATATGGCGTTTTGAGTACAGATTGGATCGCCATGTACTACCAGTATGCTCCGATCTTAAGTTTCGTCTTCAACACAATGCATTAGGATTTTGATACAAGTTTCGATGGAGAACTGAAGTCATATCAAGCAATACATGTGTACATGGATGCACGAATGTTGAAGTTGCCCAACACCTTTTTTGGGCTTGTAGAGTGGCAATACGTCAATGGGAAGTCTTTCCTTGACCTTTTAACAAGTTCATTATTGGAACTTTTGAGTGGTCTTTGATTGTCTTTCCTCACTCTATTCGACTTCAACATACTACCATTCAACACTATGGAACTTACACATTTTATGCAATCTTTACTATGGTGAGATGTTGTGTACTTCGCGCATTATGGCTTCATCGTAACAAACGACTTTACAACATTGATGTTTCGACTTCGCGATACTTTGTACGTCATCATGTATTTGCATACATTAAGCTGCACTTTCGGCAGTTCCAATCACGTGCAACTTTCAAAGGAAAACTTACATGGATACAGTTGCTACATGAAGTGGAAAATAGTCTTCACGCGCAACATAATGCATTCGTGACATCAACTACAACCGCTTCAGCCGTTCAGCACTCCATTATGGCACCAATGGATGACTTCACGACGGCACATGCAACTACAACTTCAACTACAACTACAACTACTTCCACAACATCTAAATTACAAGCTATACCGTCCACAGTCAGCGTCCAGTTTAACAGCTACAGGAATCAAACCCGTCACACCGGTTTCCCAGGTGGACATCCAGTACAGCTGCTAGAAAAGTCAGGC
>NW_020189809.1:1046924-1048311 GCF_900000015.1 Plasmopara halstedii
TTAAAGGAATTTACGGACGCAACCCCCCCCGTATTCACCGACCGCGCTACTAGCCGGCTTCCAACAGAGGCTCTCCGCATTGTACAACAATTCAACTTTGCGCCGACTCTCTCCACTGCTAGCTACAGCTTCAAGCAACCCACCCTCATAGGCCGCACCGATCAATGTCTTCATGTCGGACAAGGCAACACATACAGCACAAGTCTGCGGTCAAGAAGTCGTACAACTTGACATCCTACGCGCCAAACACAGGAAGTAACCAAGAGTGAGATCCTTAGTTACTTTTTTATCATTACACGTTAAATTTGCAAGCTATTTCGTTGGTAAAGCCCAAACTTCCGGCTCCAGACGTTCTCAGGCGTCCCTAACCGAAGCTTTTTGCTTCACCATCTCCACGTCTCGACACTAAAAAGACGGCTATGAACTCAACCTTCAACACCAAGTACTGCTGTCCACACAGCCAATTTGGACTACCACGCCCCGGTGTACTTAGTCTTTCCAAGTCGAACGCTAAGCAAGATAATCAAGATATTAACACTAAGTCTGTATGCTATTCACACGGCTTAGAATCCATGGTTAATTTCAAGATATCAAGTCTAACGCGTATTCACAGCTATCCGAAGCGAGGTCCAACTATTCAAGATGGCATTTTGGTCCAAGAACGACTTTAACAAGTTACTCACCGGCCTCACACCATCCCACAAGTCAGCACACACCAAGATCAAATGCACCATTTACGCTTCTTGGTTGCAATTCACTTCTACACATAGCGCAAATTCAAGGCATAAACCAAGGGTCACGCCTCTACTATTACACTATGCGCAGGTTCAAATTACTACCATTCTGCACTATCGACACAACAATCTCGACGTCAACGCTTCGATCGCAACTTGGTGGTGTCGGTCAACTCAGTATCAAGCTCAAGTACTGCTCCTGTAGCAAGTTGGCTTCCGCGCCCAATGTACTAGAGCTTTTTAACTGAACATTACCAAGACTAACATCGGGGTCAACACCAGAATTCCAAGCTATCCGCACAAGTGCTAACTGCTTCGAATTCACGTTCAACCCCAAGAAATCAAGCTAATGCGCATCAACCAACACCCCAGTGCTTGGTCACCACTCAACTAGCACACTGTTTTCACACATGGTCGAAACCACACATTACTTACGACATACAGTCGCCGCGGTAATTAACTTCAAGACCTCAATCGCAACTTCGGCAAAATCAACGCTTCGTCGACACACAAGTGCAACAACAAGGCATTAATTCTTCAAGCGTCACAGAGAGTTTTATCAGAACCTCGCACTAGCCCAGATTATTAAAGCCTCAGCCAATCAAGCGTTGAAGCACATCACTTTATGCTTCCACTATCGGGCTTCAACCAGC
>NW_020189809.1:1048321-1048458 GCF_900000015.1 Plasmopara halstedii
TTTCGGCATTCAACGCCACATTCACAGCCTCTTCAAACGAAGACAGATGCACACAGAAGACTTCAATTCTGGCCACGCTAGTGCGGAGGCCTTCCATAAAGACGGTCACTGTGACCGCCTTCGGGAGGGGATCTGCT
>NW_020189809.1:1048468-1048657 GCF_900000015.1 Plasmopara halstedii
CTGAGACATAATTAGCTAAGTAATAAATTTGATAGAGACATCCTCTGCAGCTTTGACTCAAGTATATTAATCAAACTAAATTATTGATTACTTTTAGTGTTTTATTTTATGACTTGATATATAGGGATGTGTGGGCCTCTCCATATACCTGAAAAGAAGCTTCAGCATCATCAAGAATTTTCTGTAGAT
>NW_020189809.1:1048667-1049452 GCF_900000015.1 Plasmopara halstedii
TCACATGCGTGGGTGATGGTATGTGTGTAGCGCTGCTACGGGGTCACGGGAGCAAGGAGTTTAAAAGCTCGGACAAAATATTTTGGGCGCAATTGCGCGCACGGTTACACCGATATTCGCTGTATAATGGGTTGCTGCATTATAGCACTGATTGGCGGATACGCCACAAATTGTGGTTTATCACGATGAGGATTTGGAATACCGAATACGCAATGAGGCCCACGACACTCCACTCAGAGGTCATCTCGGTCGTGAGAAGACGTACAGCTCTGTGGGTTGCCACTACTGGTTGCCCAAGCTGTACAAATGGACGGGCACATATGAGCGCACGTGTGAGACGTGTCAGAGGGTGATATCCTCTCCGAATGCGGCGGCACCGCCGGCCAATTTACCGGTACCCTCCGGATGTTGGCAGTCTATGAGTATGGACTTTGGGTTTGGCCTGCCGAAAGACTCTGCGGGCAACACGGGTGTGTTGGTCTTTGTGAACCGTTTGAGCAAGATGGCTCATCTTGCAACGGTGCCGGGCACCATTGACGGTGTCGGTATAGTGACGCTGTTGTCGATCGTGTCTTCCGACAACACAGACTCCCGGAGTCAATTGTCTCTTACCGCGACCCACGTTTCACTGGTAAGTTTCGGTCGACGATCTTCAAGGTGCTGGGTACCAAGATAACTATGTCAATAGTGGACCATCCGCAGACCGATGGTCAAGCTGAGTGCGTGCATCATGTCGTTAGAGACGTCCTTCGCAGCGACTGTGCTTAGACGCCGATGCGCTGGAA
>NW_020189809.1:1049462-1053761 GCF_900000015.1 Plasmopara halstedii
ATACCACCGCCACGTTGGTCCTGAAATCCGTGACGATGTTCGATTTCACGGCAGTGCAAATACTCTGGACAATTGAACTTGTTGTTGGGCTCTTCATTGCAATCGTCATCCGCCCAAGCTGGTCTTTTGATACCAGGGTTTGACTCAGTGCGAAAGCGCCGTTCGACGTGGATTTGGAGCATCATCCGAGTTCGATGATGGTGAAGGTGCCTTTGCATCCTCGGATGGGGGTGCTGTTTTGCTCTGCGCTCGTCGTCGGCGCAAGTCGTCTTCGATGCGTATCACTTCGTGTGGGATCACGAATAATCGAGTCTCAGAGTCGGAAGAAATTTGATGAAACATTTAGGCAAATACGCGTAGATTTACTTCTGAGTAGGGGTGTAATGGGGGTCAGTCCCATTTCGCATGTTGAGTATGTGGTTAAAAATTTACTATATATCTTGCATAGCTGTATATTTATAAATTCTGCTTTATCAAATTTGGAATCATATATTAATCTATGGTAGATAAAGGTCTTTTGACCATAATAAATGTCACTTTCTCTATCCTCTTCGTTTGCGTAAACCGACGAGTAGTTGGAAGCGAGCAACACGCGATAAAGCGTTTTAACCGATTTAAGCCTTCCGTGTATACGAATGGGCCTTTACCGTTGCAAGTTCACAGGAGTTGGAGGCGCTGGGATGTCGCCCTGCCGTCTGTGTTACGTATTATTCTTCGCAGAGACACGCATGAATTGACGCTCGTGGCAAGCGATTTCTTTGCGAGCGCAAGGGCTGCATGTATAGACCTGTAGAAGTTTCGTCCCAGCACGTAAGCAAATTCAGACGGTTTCTAATCGTTAATACGGCATGATGATCTAAGTAGGTACGGCGTGACTCTGGTGGGTGTGGATAAAAAGCTGGGGTTTCCGAGCCAGCTCCCACTCGTTAGCAATGACTTGAACCCGTCGTGAGTTCCACAGCGGGGAGTCTCGCACTCCTTGCGGAAGGAGAAAGGCACGTAACTCTTACCTTATGCAGAGGAATGGCTTAGCGTAGTGAGTGTTGTTTACGTGGCCACTCAGGAGGGCAGGCGTGATATACTGTCGAGAGTGGAGTGGGACTCCAGCCGTCGTTAATTGGTCACTTTTGTGCTGCATCCAGAAATCAGTAAAATTAAGCGCTGTAGAGCTGCTCAAATGGTTAAGCTATCGAAGTGGAAATTAAAGAGGGAGTTATATTTACGCAATTAGAAGTAGTGACCATAAATCATCGTTCCTTTGTCCCTGTGTTTTACGGTATTTACGAACTGTAAGTATTTGACTACTTACTACTTGCGTCAACTGAGGTAGACAAGTCTCGGTGAACACCCTACATTAGTTCGCAATAATCAGTTGCAATAAACTAAAGCACAATCATTTCCGATTGTGGATTGAGCCCACGCCCGATTTCACTAACGACTTAGCTTATCTTCTGCCTTATATTAGGATCGCAAATTGCTAGTATTGGTATCCAATAACGAGACCTGCACTCGTGAGCCGTGATGCACAGGCCTTTTTAAAATTGGTATATACCAATTTTGAGAAAATATGCTACGTCGGAATTAAAAGTGGTAAATAAGTAAATGTATTAAAACGTCGGGGATTCTTTGTCTGTCTCAGAGCCACTTTTTTGTCAATTCCAGTGATATGTCACTTTAAAACGAACAAATTTTAAAAATCAGACACGACAGACGAAGTGCTAATAATGAACGCGAAAAATTCTGTAAGCGATCATAATGCTAAATTGACCTTTTATGATTGCCCATCCATCTTTAAAGGTTGTTGTATCATTGCAAATGTCGAGTCACTGATTGAAGGCTGGATTGGATTGACAAGCGAGCCGCAGCGCAGCCCCCAAACGATTCCCGATCGTGTGCGATGATGCAGCAATAGCTTTTTGATTCGGCAAAGCTGGTGACGCAATGTCTCGGGTGCATCGATTTGACTAGGCCGACTTCAGAATTGCGATTCGAAAGAGATTGGAGACTTTGGCAATGAAACTGATGATAATTCTACTAACATTTCGTATAAGTTCAAGATGCATATCGTCTTCGCGCGCGTCCACAATTTCGTCGATTTCGATCCCAAGATCTTTAATAACTCCCCGAATGGACTGATGCTAAAACGACCAGTCACAAGAATATTCTTGAAATCTTGTCGAGCGTTCATCTTATCTGGTGGCAGGGTCTATCGATTTCGGTCAAATCCAATAGCATCTGAACCAGTCTTGAGGTTCCAGTACTCTGATGACACATAGTTAATACTCTGGACCACAAAACCTTGATGCTGTTGTCTATGTGATGAAAGAATGCCGAAATAGCTGAAATTACGGGAGAATGCCAGGACGAGGGCTGCAGCTCATTGATACTACAAGTATTACTTATCTAATATGCGAAAAATAATCCGAATAGATTGTCGCATTTCTTAAATACTAATCAAGTAACAATCGTACCAAAACAATTCAAGTTATTTATATTTTTTAGCTATTTAGATGTTGCGTTTAGTTTAGTTTCCTATGATTTTTTGAACGCGTTGCCAATTCACCACGTTCAAGGCTGGTCACGACGCAGCTACGTATCAAGTCATGACAGTTGACACAACGAGGTCAAGGCCAACCAGTTTCAGTTCCCGAGACGTACAGATATTGTCCAGCACCGAAACAATCAGTCGATAAATATTTGCAGACATGTGAAGGTCGAACATAGGAATAGCAAGCAACTGAAGATCTAACAAATCGCCATTATGTTGAAAGCAAATACGACATATCAGGTAAGAAATTTCAGGATGTATTGCGGAATTCATCCAACATAAATACAAAGACCTTTGGATGTAAAATATTTTTTAAGATCGCAACAATAACGCTTGCAATCATCGGCCGGTTTCTAAGCCAGCCTTCTCTAGCTCATGAGCGTAACTTGACAGATTCTAGCGACACAGTTGTTTGCCGAAATAAGAGCCCGTGAAAGAGGAAATCAGCCACGAGATTTAATTGCATGACGTTCTTGATTGCGGCTTGATATCCAATAACTGTGCCATGCTCATCCTCCTGCTGGTGGAATAGCAAGAGCTCGATCATGAGAAAGTCCAGTGAGATTTATTAGATTGAGAAAAGCCTCGCAGATTATTGTTTCCACGATATCTATGTCAGCACGAAAAGTGCAGCATTTCATCGGATCGTACAAAATGGGCGTGCATCGTGTCGCCGAAGGGAGTTTTAATAAAAACAGATTTTTTCCTTTGGTACCAAGTGTGTTATAGATTTCTCACTGGGATTTGTGCTGACCTGTATGATGTTTAAGATAAAGCCAATCCCGTGTCTTCATATTCACCAATTGTTGACGTTGCCGCTTCACACCAGTGACAGCCGCCTCCTCTCGTCTGAAAAGGAGACAAAACTGGTAGCAAACAGAAAGAACTTGTTTGGACGCTGCATCTAACCGCATCACTTTCAGGCCATACTAAAGCTGATACTTGTTCCGTAAAGGAGTCCGTCTCTGTTAAGAAGACTAACCTGCAACTGGCCTAGAGAGTTAGGAAAGCAACGTTGCCAACGACAAGATACGGGTCACGAAAGTTGCAGGATTACGGAATTCGAATATTCGATGACGAATAGTCACCTATCTGATAGAAACCACATTTAAACGTTTTTTGGCTATCATTGGTTTTTTCTCGAAAATAATTTTGGTAAAAATGGTATTTATAAATAGAGCACCACTTTAAAAGGGCCTAGCGATATAACCAGGCCTCTCTATACACGGAATATTCCTTATATTTCGTATTTCGTAGAAATACGGAGCGCGACTGGAACAAAATACGGAACATACGGCATTTTATTAAAAAACGGTGCTAATCCGCACTGATTCTTCAATAAAGAGCGAATTTGACGACTATGTAATAATTCTTCCAGGGAAGATGTAGTAAGATTTGATCTGTGAAGATTTTTTCCCATTTGAGGACAGAGAAATCGCTTTCAACCGTGGCGGTATTAGGGAGAGGAGAGGCTAAGCCTCCAAAGAACTCCATAAGTTCCTGTCCTTCAGTCCTTAAATACTCCAAGCTTAAAAGAAACCCGTCTGCTCGTTCATACGGCCCAACGCATTCCGGATTTTTTGCTCACGATTGATAACTTTCAGCAGTTGTTTGTGTTGATCCACAATCAAGTCAATAGAGCTCTGGGGTAGTGAGACCGCCAGCCGATCACGGTATTTCAAAATCATCTGAGCAACATCTCGTGGTTTCAGTGTCATTAGTTCGTGCGGTAAGCAAGGAGGCATATCCGC
>NW_020189809.1:1053771-1056211 GCF_900000015.1 Plasmopara halstedii
ATCTCATGAGATATTTGTAATACCCATCGACCAAGTCGAGTGTACTGTTCTTCGTACATCCGACCATGTTGTAACATCCTTCCTGCCGGAATGGTGGAGGCGTTGAGCTTATTGTAAGCATAAAGATACGCCACTTGCCGTTAGGCTTCCGAACACAAAACATGGGGAGGCCTAATCTCACGTACCATCCCTGCGTCGTGCTTCGCACGGAAAAAGACGTCAATGACGTCGCACTGCTCCTTGGGCAGGGACCATTGGCGTGTTACGCAGTATTTGGTTCCCGGAACCAGATCGAACTCATGACGCACACATCGATCCGGAGGTTGGACCGAAGGCGGGTCTTTGGAGACGACGTCTTGATATTCCTTTACCAAAGGATTGTACGGATCCAAGGGATTCCGTAGGATCGACGACCCACATCATGCGTTCAGCACTCTCATGGTGTCTTCCAAGACAGCTTCACTCAGAAGCGACGACGAGTTTATCTCCTCGTCCGGTCGTATAGTGACCGCTTCGGCCAAATCGCCTGCCTTCAAGGCAATACCGAACTCTTCAAGGGACACCTCGTCTAGCTCAAGAAGAGCATCTGCTGCAGGCATAGCCTTGAGGCGGACGTCGTCATCTTCCTCCCCCGTCATACCGTTGACGAGAGTGTATAAGTGTGCACCATTGTCTACGGTAAACACACCGTGGATCAGGGTCGACGCCCGGCGTCTTGCAGCCTACAAACGGCGTCGCCGTCACCTCTGTACAGAGGTTCCATGTCTCGGTGAGACCAGGGTGAACACGCATTTCGCGTCGTCCGGTGTCACCCTCACTGTTCGCTTCTTTGGATGTTATCTACAACATTCGACGAAGGGCTGCTAACCCCGCAGTCTTCGTCCAGTGGATAACGTGCCATTCCAAGCGCATCTCAAGGGCCGCGCCCAAGATGCCTCGGACTCTGTCCAACCATGCCATCAATGGCATGCAGCGACGGCTTCGCAACAAGAGCAGTGCTCAGTTGTTTACGTGCCACTTCACGGCATCACGGGGGCCTCGCCCTCGATGCCTCGGCCCTTGGCCGACCAGGACACGCATGACATGTAGCGACTGCTCCGAAACTTGAGCAACGCTCAGTGGATTACGCGCCACTCCAATCAGCCCGCGAGTCGCACTCGAGACTACTGTCCGATACACCGTTGGTGTCTATCAACTCGGACATTCCAATGTCCAGTACGTTGACCGCCTCGGTCCAGTGCTCTCGCCAATAGCGCTTTTGTCTCATAGCAGAGGTGGTTTCATAACTCGCCAAAGCTCCACCAGCCAAGGTCTTTGATCTCCTATCAATCCATGGATCATGGTGTTCCAACCATGCCATTCCTAGGATGAGGTGATACCTTGTATCCAAGTCTGAAACTTGACAGCGTTCCACGCTATCAAAGTCAAGGAACTTGACTACGAGGTCCACAGGGACTTTCGGGACCGTGACACATGTCCCCGTCGCTAGGCGAACAGTGACGATGTCACCCAGCCGCGCATTCAGCGCCTCAGCATACAGCTTACTTCTGTCCATCGTGAAACGTCGAGAATAATTGCCGGACGCCCCAGAATCAATGAGGATCTTCCATGGCTTCTCGAAGCCCTTTACGGTCACCTCTACGACCAGCAAGCCTGGCTTGCATACACGTTCCGTGTTCAAGAGCACGGAGCTCTTCGGGGCTGGGCCCTGATTATCCCTCCGTGAGGCTCAACAAATATCAGTTCTTCCCCAGTAGGTCGCCCCGTGCCTACTGGGTGGTGTCGTTTACCCACGACTAACCAGACTGGTAGCCATTGGGGCGATGGTGTAAAGAACCTTGACGCGCCTTGCGCAGGGGGCAACCGTTCCGCAGGTGACGAATGTCTCTCCTGAAAAACACCGTTGTGTGTTTGTGTTCTACCCAGCAGCTCGGAGCTCTGCTCCTCGTCCTCAGCGTAGCTGAGATCCATGGGCATTGGTCCGCTCGACGAGCTGTTGGAGTGTGCATTCCAACCAAGTCGTGTCGACTTGAAATTGAATTCGGCATTCAATGCCACATTCACCGCCTCTTCAAACAAAGACGGATGCACATAGAAGACTTCCATTCTGGTCACGCCAGTGCTGAGGCCTTCCATAAAGACGGTCACTGTGACTGCCTCCGGAAGGGGATTTGACGCCATCCCGACAATAAGAGTGCGCATCTCTTGGGCAAAGTCCACCGATTCCTTGTTGCCCTGTCGGGCGGCAAGGTAGCGCGATTGTACGCGATATGCCTGGTTAGGCGGCGAGAACACTCTTGGGAGCTGCAATTTCAGCTCCACCCAGGAGGGAAACGCAGCTTCTACCGAAGTGCCGCACGTCAGTGCCCTTTGTCGCGCTCTACCACCAAGCTTTGAGATGGCTAGCGCCACGCGCTGTTGCTCGGTCTGGAGCATGGCG
>NW_020189809.1:1057127-1057348 GCF_900000015.1 Plasmopara halstedii
TGCCACCTCGCAAAGTTCCAATATTGATTCTTCTGACATTAATCAGTTGTCCCAAAGATCACTGACTCAATCAGAGAAGATGGATCGAGCAATTGCCATGCTCGAAAAGCAGACTCACATTGGGTAGAGCCGCGCATTTGAGCGACAATTAAGCCTAAGCAACTTCGACTATATTCGCTCTATCGCAGTTCATCGTTATCTGTTATTGCTGAAGCAGAACA
>NW_020189809.1:1064732-1064949 GCF_900000015.1 Plasmopara halstedii
TCATCTTAAAGATAATCGACCAAAATTTTCATGTGAAACGGGGGTCTCTATCAGAGACAATCGACTCTGGGGGTCCGTGTTGCCGGAAAATAATATCCAACAACAGCGTTGCTGTACCGACCCCGGCGATGGTGTATGACACCGCCGCCAAATGAGTTGTCTTGCTCAACCGGTCGACGAATACCACGACACCCGTGTTGCCCGCCGAATCTTTCGG
>NW_020189809.1:1064959-1065470 GCF_900000015.1 Plasmopara halstedii
ATCGATCGTGCAACGTGTGCTGAAAGCCGTTCTTCTAACACTCCTCCTCGCGATCGTGTCCCCGCCACCGTAACTAGCGCAACCCCACGAGCGCTCGCAGCTCTGCAAGCTTGTGCTGGTCTAACGCCTTTGTCAGTAAGTCCGCGAGCATAAGCTCTGACCGGACGTAGCGCATCTCAACGACGCCACGACGAGCAAAGTCCTTAACAAACTTGAGGCGCACGTCGATGTGTCTAGCTTCTAGAGACGAAGTCTCTCCTTCGATCTGGCGAATCGTGGCCTGGTTATCCACATGCATTGTCATAGGCTGAGTCGGTGCAAGTCCCACCTCTTTAAGCATCTCTTGAATACCAAGAAGCTCGCGTGCCGTCTCAGACGCCGCGACAAAGTCGGCCTCCATAGTTGAGAGAGAGACGCCACCTTGTTTCTTGGCTACCCAGCTTACAGGCATCACATTTAGCAAAACGATGGCACCAGTGAGCGATTTTCTGTCTCCCTTGTCGGCAGCAAA
>NW_020189809.1:1066608-1066720 GCF_900000015.1 Plasmopara halstedii
TCCCCATCGGTGCGTAACACATGAATGCGACAGTCGAAACGCTTCTCAAAGAAAACTAAGAATTCCTTGAACCTTTTCGCCGCTTGGTCCTTGGTGCGTGCCAGAAATACGC
>NW_020189809.1:1066968-1067222 GCF_900000015.1 Plasmopara halstedii
CATGTGGCATGGGTTGCACGTACCACGACTTCTGATTAGCCGTCCCCTTTGTTTTAGCTACGATGGGAACAATTGAAGTTGTCTCCTCCTCAGCTCCTGCTTCGTAGAGTAGCTGCTCGCTGTGCTTGTCGGAGGGTGCCTTTATGTTCTTGACGTGCTGGGTCACGAGCACGACATTGGCCTTGCGTATGAACAGACGATATCCTTTGGTCTCGTCGCTGCGACCCACGATGATACCAATCTGCGCCCGATGT
>NW_020189809.1:1067232-1067321 GCF_900000015.1 Plasmopara halstedii
ACGGCCCAGACACCAGTCCCACGTAAGGATATGTTGCTAAACAACATGGCCGGCTGCGTGCTGTATAGCGCGCTGGATCTGGTAGATGG
>NW_020189809.1:1067331-1067722 GCF_900000015.1 Plasmopara halstedii
GACAGAACGTTAAGGACGTTTCACACTTGGTTCGTCGTGAAATGTTTGCAAAAGTTCACCCTGAAACTGCACTGTGATGGTAGCATGCGAGATGTTCCAATCTCAAATCCTTGCACCTATGATTATCATGACTGGCCAGCCTGACGGGACTCTTTCAAGACAATTCTCTTCTTGAGATGGGCCTAGCAAAGTCATGTTCCATCCAAAGCATTGGATGGACAAAGATGGGTGCTGCACTTACTTGGAATATTTGGTGTCGTGCTATCCAGACGAGAAGGTTGGTTTGATTTGAGACGCGGCTTCTAGCCATTTCTCGGATCTAGTCAAAGAGATAGCTGCTGACCTGAACATCACTTTGGGAGGTATTCCTCCAGGGTGTACTAGTCTGATT
>NW_020189809.1:1067732-1074081 GCF_900000015.1 Plasmopara halstedii
AACCAAAGCACCGCACTTTAATGCCCATTATCGCGCTCGGCCCCCGAGCTTGGTTATAGCTAGCGCCACGCACTGTTGCTAGTTTTGGAGCATGACGAATGCCATAGCCATCTCGGCCTCTCTTATCTAGAGTAGGAGATTTTCTCCATCCTTACCCTCGAAGGTCTCAACACTCACCATGAACGGCCTGGGTCGGAAGGAATCATTCGTCGTTGACGGTGGCATTATAGACGCAGTCGACGCTGACAGCTTCTGCTGTTAGTGCTCTAACAGAGCTAATTGCCTCGGGTCCTTGTGCAATAAGGCGTTCCACGCCCTCAGGGCCTAGTAGCGACATCAGCTTATTGAGCTCGTCTAGCATGCCCTGGGGCAAATAGGAGTATTCCTCTATCCTCACAGAGGATCAATTGTAACGAACCAATCGTTGATTGACTACAAGTGCTGCCAAGTGCAGCGGGGTGCCGTAGTTCTTTGCTTAAAGAAAGAAAGTAAAGATCACCGACCTAACTTTCTTTAGAAGAACCAGTTCGAGTGCAGCGGATCGCAATCCGCTGCCTCCAAGAGTACTGAAAACCTTAATTATGGTAAGTTAACTTTTCCGTTCAAAATTGAAGCTGTATTTGCGATTTCATAGTTTCGGTAGAGCCGCCAATATCTAAACCTTTAGAGTTTCCAATTAATATAGTACTATCTAACTCAAATAGTAAAAACTAATCAATATAGCAATCCCTAATTAATATAGCATTATGAATTACCACTGGCAATCCTGCCACGTGATGGCTTCTTGTGATTATGTTGCCTGAAAGCCGACAACGCTTTCACCATAACTTGTCGCTGAGTTACCTTTTACTCTTAAGCCGCGACGCGTTTCTGGACTGCTGAGGCACCTCAAGCTAGACGGTGCGATCGCAAGGCTCAGAGAGAAAACCCGATATTTGACTCATGTGCATGTCATGGCATTCAGAGACATACGATGTCACGAGAGCCAGCCGCGGGAGGGTTGATCTCCACCGGCATTGATTGATGGGTAAAGGGTGATAAACATTCCATGGAACGTCTGGTTGTACCAAGGCTTTAACCAATAACTTGTGAAGTGGAGAGATTTTCTCAGTCTGATGTGTTGCAGGAGAGTAGGTTCCACTTCGGCCTTTACCTCCTTGAAAAAGGCAGGGTCCCTCATTGCAGCGCGCTTCTCACTACGGGATGCGACCGACCTTTCGTTGAATTAGCCTCTTGGCCGGTAGCTGTTTCAACTGTCTCATTGAAATGATTGTCGGGGTAAATAGCAGAAACTTGACGGAATGGATTGTCATCTCGACGTACGCTTTGCTTAAGATGGCTCGTGAGGTCATAAAACAAGTGAATCGATCTTGTTTCGCACCCAGTGCTTTGATACTCAACGTCTATTTCAACAGCTTTTGCTAACATAGGTACGTATGTTCAAAGGTACACAAACGCTACTGCTCTTAGCACAGACAATATTCTATTTGCGAGTTAATAAAGCGCTTGTATATCGATTTGTAAACGGCTTGTTTTGCTTTGATGTTAGCGTAAGTGTGTAGGAGCCCTACATCGTCACATGGAGCGACTTTGGACGTTTCTACCCCGTAACCGTCGCTTGCATTCAAATAATCCAGATTGTGGTGCTGAGTTGAACTTGTTGTGTGTTTCACAGCGAGGTCCTGTATATGAAAAAAGGCTCGGATTTTGAGACTCGTGAAGCGGGCACGCTAAGCGCAGCAAGCCTCGTCTTCCTGGGAATGGCTAGGTCATGTGGGTGAGGACAGAGGTGCTTCATAGGGACTAAGCGTGTTGATCGTGAAAACCGCATCTTTCACGGTATCTTATGTAGCCATTTATCTGGAGCACGAAATCGGACCCCTCGTGCAGGTATGCTCAGAAATGCAAACGCGGTAAAGTGCAGAGAGTGGAGTATATATCCAGGCGCATTGGATTATCGCGGAGCGGTCACTTTTGCGCAAATATGTGTGGATTTCAGTGTGGTCTACAACTTAGTAGGGCAGATTACAGGGCAAGTACTGTGATCGTATGACCTGATCCTAACGGTTGTATGAAATACAATACGACACAGCCGCTCGATATGACATTTTTCAGTGTACGTATTAATACTTATAAGTGTGGAATTCTTGGTATTATTAAGATGCTGAAGGTGGGATCCGTGGTACACGTGGGCTGCTAGCCCTAGGAAGTGAGCTTTACTATGAAAGATACTTAAAGTAAGTATCAGTTTAAATAAATTATATCTTGAGATACATGAGAAAACTAACAGTATTTGTAACTATAAAGACTCTAGGTTCCGTTTTTAGTACGTTCACACGAGCCCAACTCCATGGTGTTTGTCTACGCGAGCTCCTCAAGTCAAAGCTTCTTCTGTGTAAAGTGCACGGCAATCTGTTGCAATCAGTGCCTTGGTACTACAGATATTAGCTAAGCTCAATTTTGAAGCAAATACCGGTATGCAATTATACCTAGCTATTGTTGAGTAAAAACATTAAATTTCTGAACTAGACGTAATTTACAAAACTACAATATTAGTCTCCCAGTACACCAGTATTTTACACTGAGACTAATTTATTACATTGAAATCTTCAAATCTCAAAACCAATTCAAAGACATGACCAGTACAGCAAATTAATAAATATGGCAGATCTTCAATCTAAAATATTAACAATTGTAAGAAATGTCCAAGCGTTGGTGCAATATTTCAAGTCGACCTAATGAGCGATGTGCCGACGCCACTACCCCCTTCAAGCGGTCTAGCCAGTAATACAAACTCAAGGTCTGCAAGTGCCCCATGGTCTCACGTTGGTCACCACCGCACTAGAATCTCTCCGGAAGCAACATTTGACGAGCAGGACTCGCAGATCAAACACGAGCTGCTAGCGCTCATCACTCAGTACTTGCAGCAGGAAGGTTATACCATGTCCAGCGCAACGATACAGGATGAATCGAATGTCAAGTATCATGGAAGAATGCAGGAGCGAGATGCGTTGCGTCGCCTGAGTCTTGCTATTATGGATGGGGATTGGGATCTTGTGGCCAAGCTGTTGGGAAAGCACCTTAAGAAGTTTCACGCTGCCCACCAAGGGTTTCTGTACGCCGTCTGTAAGCAGGAATATCTTGAATTAATTGATCGACAGGAGTACCAAAAGGCGTTTACTTTCCTCACGACACATTTGAAACCGCTTGAGAAGGTTGCTGTTGCGACGAGTTCCAGTCGCCATGAATTTAAAGAGCTTTGCTACCTGCTCACTTGCAAGGCTGTCGGTGAGTCTGATGGATTTCGAGACTGGGAGGGAGTCGTGAGGTCGAGAGAAAAGCTTGTCGAGCAGCTGAGAGCTACTTTTGCTTTGGAAGAGGTCATTTCCCCCCAACAGGATGGAGATACGACTTTGACGGCTCCACAAATGGCCATGCCGGACAACCGACTGATGCAGTTGCTGCATCAAAGTGTGGCGTATCAAATGGAATTCAGTCGATATCATCCCAAGACAATCCCTAAAGTTACGACATTGTTGAGAGATTTTGAATGTGATGTGCTGCCAAACGCGGTAAAATGTACGTATATAGGTCACTCGCAAAACGTAAAGTTTGTCACGTTTGTGGGCACGGATGGCGAGCTGTTAGCTTCAGGATCTAGTGACGGCACGATTAAGCTTTGGCCTACTGAAGTGTTGGGATTCAAAAAGGAGAGCGGGGACGAACAAATGGAAGAATCGACGGGCACAATTTGCCGACAGTGGACGCGTGATTTGCTTGGACACTCTTCAAGAATCTGGTACCTTTCTGCAAGTCCATCGGGTGAACGTCTCTACTCAGGATCTGGTGACGGCACGGTGAAGGTTTGGGACTTGCGCACAGCCTTAGATGAGCGTGTTGCGACCCAGCAGGCTCTGGAAGAAGACGCTGATGGTTTCATTGGTCTTTGCGAAGCTGATGCTACGAGTTCCGCTGTCGAAGCTGCAGCGTCTGCCTCGACCGTGGAACTCGTAGCATCAGCTACATATAATGGTACTTCGACGATTGCTGCTTCGAGCTCCTTGCCACACAATCTTTCAGTTACTTCCGCCGAGTGCTTAGCTACGCTCATCAGTCCAAATGGAGGCGATGTGTATACTGTAAACTTGCACCCGAGCGAGACACATTTGGTGACAGGAGGCTACGATCAGAGTGTGCGGTTATGGGACATTTCCACCGGTGCAGTTGTCAAGGCTTTTCGTGGTCACTTCGCGTCTGTGTGCGATGCCCAATTTAATAGACATGCGAACTTTATTGTAAGCGGGTCAAAAGATGGCACCATTCGGTTGTGGGATATCCTCAGTGGATTGTGCGTTCATACGTTGCGTCAGACACTTGGAGAAGTCACGTCTATTGCAATGGCATTAAATGGCTACACGTTGTTGAGTGGTTCGCGCAATAATAGCAACCGATTGTGGGATTTACGCATGCTTAACTCTCCACGAGCTCATCTGTCTACTGGGATCAGAAGTGTGGCATCAAGTGGTGGCTCAAGTGGATCACTAAATGGTTTTGCGATAGGAGGTAATGGAGGCATTATCAATGGCTACGCTCCGGTCAGTGGAGTTGGAATTTCGTTAGGTGCTGGCTATGGAAGCAGTCACAGCCTGAGTGGAAGCAGTAGTGTCAGCGGAGGTATCACCAGTTTTTCTGGGAGTCGCCATGCAGAGCAGCGTCCACTGCAACGTTTCAAGGGACATCAAAATACTGCCAAAAATATCGTACGAGCATCATTCGGTCCACGTGACAGCTTTGTTTTAGGTGGTTCTGAGGACGGTTTTGTGTATGTGTGGGAGGTGGCAACTGGCAAATTACTGGAACGGCTCTCTGGCCACCGTGGTGTGACGTATAATGCTCGCTGGCACGAGAAACAGGCATTGCTTGCTTCGAGTTCACATGACGGCACTGTAAAGACCTGGTGGTGGCAAGATAAGGCTTATCCCTAGGTCGGCTGATAGTTTATTGCGCGGGTCGATCCCTAAAGTCGATAAAACGTATCCACAGATCATGATAATTCTAATGGCATAGTTGTTGACAAGACATCAATCTCACTAGTATGATTGGGATCAATCCAATGATTGGAATTACGTCGCTGACATAACTGGCGACCTCTTCCTGATGACTGTATTAATTTTCAAAAAAGCTCTGCTTATAACAGATACATCAAACAGCATGCATAAACTGCGTAGGGGCTAGATAATTCTGTAGATGTGGCATTCAGACTCCTATGAATGTTGAATCAGAATATCGCTCCCACTAAATCAAGTACTGGTGACAACTTTAGAAACTTCTACATGGGAGCGGTCAACCCTTACTTATCGCTCTGATCCGGCGGAGGAGTTCTCTTGTGATCCCTCTTAGCTGTGGTAGTACGTCGACTGTCTTCGAGAGTCTCGGCGTGCAGCCGAAACTGCGATGAACTAGTTTCTGTGCGCTAGCTCAATTACTCCATCGTACTGAGTACCACCATGGATTTCTTACCACATGGCTAATCTAGAGCAGAGAGAAGTTCTGATCCAAAGGATGGGAGAGAAGCTGCGCCGTCTACAATAGAGCATTTTGGATCAAAACTCGTTAGGAAGAGCGGGATCGTGGTATGCTTTTAGTAAGTCCACGGAGAGCTTACAATGTGTTCGCATTCTCCCTGAAATCATAATTATTTTATTTTTTTTCGTTATCAGTGCCATAAGTGCGGTCGCAGCTTGGGCCTATAGATCATAGACTGCATGTATAGAAGCTTTCTGTATTTAACAAAACCACTCTCACCGAAAGAGTCACGTGTGTTTTGCCCCCGGGAAATTGATATATATCATAGTTCACAGCCATAGCGTCTCACACCCTGCCTATGATGCCTAATCTCATTGAACCGTAATCCAAAGTTGTGCTACGAAGTCTAGCCGGGCTAATAACATAGGGTCAAATAATTACGCTTAGTGCTTTCTCTCACCAGGAACGGAGCCACTTGTGGCGGTATCGAAGGAATTTGAGCGCTAATCAACCCATTTAAAAAAGCTGTATTCCTTTGATAATACCCACAGCCTTGATAGATCTTGTCAACACAAAGACGTAACCAGCTACAACTTGCTGAAACAGTATACTATAGTAGATCACAATGATCAGACTGGAAATTATTAAGGCACGAGCAGACCAGAAAAAAAGTGTAAAGACATAAGCAGTCCAGACGCTGTGTGTGGCACCTCTTTTCAATAAAAGCTACGTGAATCGAAAGACTTTGCTTTTTATGTGCTGATATACGAGATACTGGCTGACGCAATATCTGCACTTTAACTACAGGTTTGCCGTTGCCATC
>NW_020189809.1:1074091-1079334 GCF_900000015.1 Plasmopara halstedii
TTCAATGGCTTCTTGTCTACCAGACTGAGTGTCCTACGACAAGTTCGCGACGCGATGACTGAAAACCAAGACCTGCAGAATGAATGTGCGAATGGAAAAGGAATTGGCAAAGTGGAAAGCCTCAAGGTCGGGGACCTGGTTTGATTAGATTCTCAAAACTCGCCTACACATGCAGCCTCTGCTATCTTCCGGACGAAGCTTCGTCCACGTTTTATTGAACCGTTTAAGGCTGTGGCCAAGCGGGGGCTAGCGTGTACGCTAAACCCTCCAAAACGGATGCGCACCCACCCGGTGTTATACGTGGGCTTGCCCAAGCCGTACCGGGATCCGGAAAAAGTGAATGCGGAAGCGTTGACGACGGGCGAATCCCACGTGCCCTCGGCCACCCAGAAACTAAATCAGCACCTAGTTCTGAGCACGAAGTGCAACAAACTCCAACCCCAATGGAGCCAAGCGCCCCAACGTTGCCTGCAGCGACGCATTCGCCTGCTCCATGGCTAGGAGTCGCTCCGACAGAGCGCGGTACTCTTCAAGGCGAGGCAGCCGGCGCACGACGCGCTTTAAGTGAGCAAGAGCGCCCGCACAGCGATATGCTACTTCAGCCTGACGCTAAAAGGAGTTCCGATCACGAAGGATCGCATCCTCAAGGGATCGAAACGCATCGCGCGTCACCGGGCGGCGGTCTACCCGGTCGTCACCGCCCGCTACCGACTCTTCTCGATGAGAACGGTGACATCGACTATCGCGTAGTACGTCTAGTGAGACGACGTCGTCACTAGGGTCAGACCGAATATATGGTGAAGTGGCAAAAATATCCCGACTCCGAGGACTCGTGGGAGTTTGAGACGCCACTTCGGCAAGATTGCCCAGATGCCGTGAATGCTTTTGATCAGAAAAAGTCGGACGCCCCGCGTCATTAGACGCCCAACGCTTCCCGGCAATAGCCAGAGAGGTAGAAGAGCCATGAGTTGAGCTCAAGCGGTGGCCGTAAGCTCTTGTGGTCAGAAAGTTATCGGGCCGTTGCACCCATCGCTCAAAGAGCACTGCGTCATCTGTAGCGCCTTCGCCAGGGGTGAGCACTACAGGTATCGTCCGCATTGCGGGTCGAGAGCCACCTCATTGAGCACGTAGACGAGTGCGATAAAGATTCAACGGAATTTCTTGTGGGGCCAAGAAACGAGCTCGAAGAGCTTTTCGTTCGGCAAGCCCGACTTCCGTATTGGGTGGGGGCCCGATACTGTGGACACGTAACGATCGAGTTACTGCGTCCTTCGCTTCCACAGCGGGATCCGCCGGGCGAATGCCATATTCCGCACGAGGGTCAATTACTGACCGTGGATGGGCGCACATTAGAGCCGCCTAACGGGCAGGTTCCAGCTGCCGCCTCTGTGCCTCTACGAGGTCATTGGTGATGACACCACGTCCCTCAGGTGATGAGAGGTTGAGAATCGGACATGGGGTCCGCAAGGCGAGATCAGGGCTCCTCTCACGCCGCTGGCGCGGCTCGCCTTCCTCGTCATTCCACCCGGGAAAAGGAGTATCAGACTCGTCGTCGAGCACCTCCACATCCCCAACGAGGTCACTCGTCACTGATAGCGTACGCGGAGCGCGACGCCCGGGCTCATCGAGCCTAGGATTTACATCCCTCGATGCCGCGGACACACGGTCCGACATGACACCGCGTGCAGAAGACGAAGTTAGGCTCTGCCCGTGTACGCTGTCGGAACCAGCGAGGCTTGGTGACTTCAGTGTCGTTGACATAGGGCTTATTGAGCACGGAAGTCATTTTGCTCTAACGCAGTGTCTAGCGGACACGCAAGTCTCATTGAGGCAATAATCGAATGGAACTGTAAATGTTCTCAATCTTAATGCGGAGAGTGTAACGGGGTTACACATACCCTGGTAACAGGGGTATGTGTCACACCAGATGGGCATGGTGTGAACACACCCAAACAAGAATACGGTACGGGGCTGGATAGCCAATAGTTATGCATGTAAATTTGATCTTACTATACATATTTAGGAAAATCTATGCATTTAAAATCAGGCGGCTTTGCCGCAGATAAAAATAAACAATGTCAGTTTATAATTTAAACGGAAGAGTTAACTAGCTAGAACTAAGGTTGTAATTACTCTTGGAGTAAGCGGATTGCGATCCGCTAATTTCGTACTTGTTCTAAGTATAGAGCGAAAGGTCGGTGACCTAACTCACGCTTCCTCAAAGCGCAAAGCTACGGCAGCCCAGCTGCAGAGGAGGGCGACTCAGCTAAACCGATTCTTCTTGCCGAATGTATCCCAAATTGTCAATAGACTTTCTGACACTAGCGAGCGAACATTGGCGTGTCAAGGTCGGATCTTAACGTGCACAAGGTCGGATCTTAACGTGCACAGCACCAAAGATTGAAGTGGCAGAGCTGAATCTGGATTGTGGGGTCTAGTTGCAGCCCATACCGCAAAAATTATAAGGGTGTTACCCAATTGCTACTCCAACAAAATCCCTAAGGTATTATTTCTGCTAATAGGAAGTATTTTTATGTTCAGGGCGAACTTCATAGTATCTGCATGTAAACCGTTAACAATTCCATCCTTACCATTTTTTGGGGGCTCCATTTGCCAAGCAAAACCCCCCACAACCGTATAGTATATACAAATATGCAAAACGTTTATTTGATTTACTCTTTATGAAACCCATTAGATCCGGCGTCAAACACAAGCGTGCCGTTCATCCGCCATGCAGACCTATCGTTGCGGCACTTTTTCTGCATAAAATTCTGCCAATGGGTAAAAGAAATTACCATAGTTGCGTTATGCTTCGCGATGTATATTTGTAATAAGGGCTTACCCCAAAAGTATAAAAGTCAGACTAGGTGTTTAGAGTGGGTTTGAACTCAAATGTGTCCATTTCGACTCATCGAATGGGCCAGCTTTATCCATGTACCCGGACGGACACAGAGAGATAAGAAAACCCAATTGGTAGTAACGTTTATATTGCCTCTGGCTCGCTAAATTTTCTTTATTCATCGCTTTCTATGTAATTTAACTATGCATGTTTGTTACGTATAGTACATTAAGTTATTGAGATAGCTTGATTTGCATTCATTGATATTATTATCAACTATCAAAAATCCTTTTAGCTTTAAGTTAAACTTCGGGATTACGTATGCGCTTGTGATAGAATGACAGTGGAATACCCCCGCCTTTTATTGTAATTATGTCGTGAGAGACTACGTAACAAAACATTCCTCGTCATGTCTGTGACATTAAATATCTAGTTGTTCATGTTCTTGTCAAACTTGGTTTATCATGCGCTCAAATTTGACGCATGATGTCGTGTATCATGCAGCTGTAATCTTGTTCTTGCAAATTGTATTAACGCCAGCTATACTTAAGATATGTCTTTGTTTACCAAGGTATGCGTGAATACGTCTTAAAAGGCAAGACTGCGAGGAACAAGCTTCATCCACGTGCTTTGTGTTGGTGAAGTCAAACATATCTTCATCCGATGTTTACGTGGGCAGCTAACGGTATTTTGATATTATGCTTGCCGTCTTCCTGCACGCCTGAGCTATTTTGGGGAAATCGCAGGTCAGTCATACTCTGGAGTTTCTTTTCTTTCGGTAAAGATCGTATGTTATTACTAGATCAAAAATAAAAATGCATATAAGTGGTAGACAAATTCGTTTAAATTTTTAGTATTCATAACTGTGGTATTGTAGCCAGGCTTTGATAGATTTCGAAATCATTTTGTAATTCTTAATTACCAAAAAATAAATATTTTTTTGCAAAAATTCAGCTTCAAAATTGGGTTGAAAATATTATCATGAAATAGTCTGAAGTATTATTATGAAGTATTATTTGTGGTTAAATTCACAATCATAAAAATTGAGCTCGCTTGGCCACACTTATCACCTCACTGGCTGCGCGGAGCGATGTATACATTTGCTATCATTTGCAGTGCCGTGCACGTATTTATCTTAACCGCCGCGGCTGTCTGTATGATAAAACTCGAGCTTATTTCTGATGTGTGGCCTGCACTCGTCACGTTTTGGCTGGTGCTATGGCCTATATGTAGTATAAATTTTCCTATGAGCCACAAATTAGCGTTTTGCCTCGTGAGCATATTCATACGAAGAGCAACAGTGAAACAAATCATAATGTTTGGATTAGCCATTTGTACCAGCCAGTCAACCGACCAGCTCTATCCCCGAACCTGATGAAAGAACGAATAGGATGGTTTCTGTGCCTATGAATTTTTGGCGCAAAATTATACGTCACACGAAACTGGCTGGTGAATCTTCTTTATACAGTAGCATGCCTACTAATCTTTTAAGAACCAAATTTTATAAGCTATGCATATGAGTGATCTCTGCACACCCAATCTCGTGAGAGACTAAACTTTCTGTTTGAGACTGCATTCTCCCTTCAGAGTTTATCAGAGTTTGTATATGTTTGTTTTAGTAAACATATAAAGATTCCAATAAATTCTTTCAAATACGCTGCTGGGCGTAATTTCGTCTTGGCGTGCGCTAGCGAGAAAATTGTGACCGTCCTAACTAGCGTCATCGCTCACTTCTGTAAATTCTTATGACAGAAGCTCACGTCGTTTATTGATATTTTAATACACATATACAGCAGCAATAAAATCTAAATAATTGCGATGATCATAGATGATAGCAGATCAGTTTTTCAATAATGATATTAAGAAATCATGTAATATTTGTTTTTTCACTCAAATTTGATTGTAAGGTAAATGCGTCAATTTAAATTCTACGAGATACGATTTGTTTTTGGCAATACGGCAGAGTAATTTGGTATAGATATGGCAATGTTAGGACGAGAAAGTGATAGCAGCACAGTAAACGTATTCACTTCGTGTTTTATGGACAAAGTAATATATCCGCCCACATTAGGCGGTAAGATCATAGAATCCGTGGTACACGCACTTCTAGCTCGCTACTTTTCCTGGTTCAGTCGGTTTTGCTTCTAATCGATTAGACTAGTTTCTATTATCCTTTGTATTAAGCTGCGCTTTACTGGCTTTTCTGCATAGATGCGGAACAACGCCAGTGGGGCAACGCCAAAGATTGTGTGCCACCTGTGCGTTCAACAAAATTCAATATCACATGTGGAAACAATTCATTTTTCATTCCGCTTGGCTCTTTCTACTCACTTAGTGACCTGTGCATACTACAGTAAAACCTGTCTAAATTAAACATGTTGGGACTGGAGGACAGTGTTTAATT
>NW_020189809.1:1079344-1082606 GCF_900000015.1 Plasmopara halstedii
CAAGAATCCCACACCCATACATGGCGTCGTAAACGCGGCACCCAATTGAATGCGCCGTAGCTCATCCCCTTCTTCTGTTTTGACCTTTTTCGTTGACACAAAAGCAAGCACACCACCCTCAATCCCAATTCCATCATTCTCTTCGCTAGCTCTAAAAAACGTCTTGCGTAAGCCTCGCTCTAAATCCGCAGATCTTGTCAGCCTCTCGGTTAACTTTCCTACAAAATTACTTCAGATAAAATGCTCTCCTCGACCCGTGCATGCTATTGCGAATGCATTCTTCACATCGCATTGGGCACCTCGTTTTCGTTTTTGAGATCTATTCACACTCTTTCTGCCATTCGAGGTATCACAACCCATTCGCGGACACCCTGCAAGTCCTAATCGACCAGGCACTTTGTAGGCCACGCCACCACTAGATAAGGCAGCAGCTACATTCCCTTTTGGATCCACGCATATAGCTCCAACGGTGTCTAATCGCATCTCTTTTCCGTTACACTCCATTTTCTCCTGCAATCGTCGATGCCATTTTGTCCAGAATTCATATGTCTTCTCTGTTACTTGGTATCTCTCCAGCTCTTTAGTGTCTTCAGGTGCTGTCTCCAAATTAAACTCGCGCGCTAATTGTCGTGTATGCTTTCCAACTACAACAACTGGAGGCTGTCTACCAAACACAAACTTAGAGTTCAATTCGTCCTGTTTGAGCTGCTCCAAAAGCCTTAATGCCAATGCACTGGGTTCCTTGACCCCTCGCACAGCTCCACAGCAACTAACTAGGTGTGTTTGACCACAAACCACGCTGGCCTCGCATTCCACTTGTCCTTTTTCCATAAAAGCAGTTCAATTTATTGAAACTGAGCTTGTGTAAAGTTCTAGGATATGGAAATCAGCTTGGCGTACGTGGGACAACCTGTAAACGTTTCATCTGTGCGTTGATGAACGCGGACTCTGAGAGTACAAGTTTTCTCATTGCAAGACGCGCGTTGCGTACTACATCGTTGTCAATACAGTGACAGTTGCGACTTTGACAATACAACGTAAGATAAATAAATTCTGCCAACGAATCCTCAGTAAGTCAACATACCCTGCTCATTACGCTATATGTCTCACGCGTCCAAGAAAATGCGGTTGGTTGTTAGCTGTTCACTGTGGAGCCGGGCATTATGGTACCTCTAACGAAGCAGCATACATCTCACTGCTTCAGTCGACCCTCCAGACCACTCACCGTTTAATCGATTGCTCCACTTTTCCTCCTACAGCTACGCAAATAGCTGTGCAATTGCTGCACACATTCGAGCACAGCACACTCACAAATGCTGGATTGGGCTCCAATTTGACGTCATGGCAATAGGTGATGGAATGCTTTCAAAATTGTGTTCTACACATCAATCGACAATCTTTTCGTCAATGGGTCTCACAATGTCCAGCGAGCGTCGCCCAGTCTTCTATTTCATCGGTGACTCAATAACGGAGCATGGCAGCGATCCAAGTAGGAACGGATTCATCACAATCTTGCAAAATCACTATGTCCGCTCCGTCGACTGTGTCAACCGCGGCCTTTCTGGCTACAACTCTAAGTAAGTGTCGTATTCTATTCATCATCTTCATTATGATACGTAATGTTTTATTTACTTTAACAGATGGGTACTAGAGCACGGAATGCCCATTTTTGCCGGGGAGCTGCAGATCGAGTACTCAGCATCCTTTGTCACAGTCTTTCTAGGAGCAAACGATGCTGTGCTTGAGCACGGACCTGACAAGGCCCAGTACGTATCGTTGCAAGATTACCGGTCAAATTTGAGAAAGATCTTACACACGGTAAAGCCGCTATTAGCCCCTAATGGCCAAGTTCTTTTGATCACTCCTCCGTGCATTATTGATTCGGCGCGTCGTAACGACCGCAGCGATGCGTCGGCTGGCAAGTACGCCAAAGTTTGTGTTGATTTGGCTGCAGCAGAAAATGTTCACGTTTTGGATTTGCATACATACTTTAACACAACTTTCCCGGACGAAAGCGTTCGCAAAACTTTCTTTATTGACGGTTTGCATTTTTCCGAAAAGGGAAATAAAGAAGTTGGCAAGCTTCTGGGAGTTGTCATCAACGGTATGTTCGGCAAGGAAATGCTTGACAAGTTTAACAAGTGGCAGCTTCCTGACTGGCACGACTTCGTTCCTCACGATAATTGAGCGTAAGTGATGGAGTGTAGCTTTGTCAGTTAATGATATTATCATCTCTAGCTGATTTTCAGAAGGCAAAACTTTTGAAATAAAAAAATGCTGGCCACAGTTCGGAAAATTATTAAAGCTCCAGACAACTGATTCGATTTCATAGCTCAATTCTATATCATCGTGGCTAAAATATCATTACATGTAAAGCTACGGTCTCATCAATCGAATTGGGCTGAGATTGCCAATTTATCGAAAGCAGCACATTCATTAATTCGAATTCACGACATTGTGACTGATAGTGTGTTTGCAAACTGTGCTTGCTGGATCGCCTATATCAGCGTCTAAATATTCCAGAAGCGGTCCAGCATAGTCAACGCCACTTTAAAAACATGCTTCTCTGAAGCAGCAGCATCATTTTCCGCATGCGACTCCTACGATCGGAATATCAATTTCTGAAATTAGTGGATCCGTGACTACGTTTGAGTACCGTCCAGCTCCCAATTCCCAATAAAAACCGTTCAAAGGTTGTGGAAGGCAGCAAAGCGACGGCTTGCATAGCTGTCGAAGAGTACCGCATACGTGCCAGATTCTTGCACTTTCAAATTTAGTCCGACCATTTCACATCGCCAGCCTTTCCTATAGGCTGTGCTTTCTTCAATCAGGCATGAACATCTCGCCATTGCAGAGCATTAGAAAAGAACTATCCTGATCATGACTAGGAGCTACTTGCGATTAATCAAGCCTTCGGTGCAGGCTTGAACTATGTGCTCCGATAAACGGCACCTGAGTGCCCAAATATTCTCATTCCAATACTTTCAGCAACGAGACACATGTCGCGTCTGACGCGTACATTGTGTCTTGATAATTGGACGTCACCGTGATGGAACGCGACAACTCATAGTTAGGGCCGATGCGAAAGCGCTTTTAAGCCGACCCATGATATCTTGGAAAAAGGAAGGTCATCTTTACATATCGCAAGAATAAGTTTTTCTGACAACTTAGGATTAGTATAGGTCAGAAACGGCTAGGCGTCAAGCCTGTGACGGGTCACACGGCACCTTGCACAGAGGAAGCTTGACTTCCAAGAGTATAC
>NW_020189809.1:1082616-1083215 GCF_900000015.1 Plasmopara halstedii
AAGCGACACCACCCAATAGGCGCGGGGCGACCTACTGGGGAAGGACTGATTTCTGTTTAGAATCAGGGAGGTGTAGGTCAGCAGGGCCCAGCCCCGAAGAGCTCCGTACTCTTGAACACGGAACGTGTATGCAAGCCGGTCTTGCTGGTCGTGGCGGCGACCGTAAAGGGCTTCGCGAAGCCATGGAAGATCCTCATCGATTCCGGGGCGTCGGGCAATTATGCTCGACTCTCCACGGTGGAAGGAAGTCAGCTCTATGCTGAGGCACTGAAAGCGCGGTTAAGTCACATCGTCACTGTTCGCCTAGCGACGGGGACACGTGTCACGGTGCCGACGATCCTTGTGGACCTCGGAGTCATGTTCCTTGACTTTGATAGCGTGGAACGCTGTCTAGTCTTAGACTTGGATGCAAGGCATGACCTCATCCTAAGAATGGCATGGTGGGAACACCATGAGCCGTGGATTGATTGAAAGTCAAAGACCTTGGGCGCTACGCGCACGTCTCCTCGTGGAGCTTTGGCGAGTCATGAACCCACCTCTACTAGGAGACAAAAGCGCTATAAGCGAGAGCACTGGACCGAGACGGTCAACGTGCTAGA
>NW_020189809.1:1083225-1086024 GCF_900000015.1 Plasmopara halstedii
ACACATCAGGAGGCTTTTGACAGAGTCAAAGACAGCCGCCTCATGCACCGATACAGGCGCTGCCAGACCCAGATCGTCATTTCAGCGTCGTCTATGACGCTTCGGACTTTGCCATCGACTGTGCACTGCTGCAAGCAGACGCCGAGGGTCGAGATCGGGTGATCGCGTTCGAATCTCGACAGCTAGTTCATCACAAGGAGCTACTTGCAATGAAGTATGCATTTCAGGGTCCATCCGCTCGGCTCCATGCCGTTTGTGATCTATACAGATCATGCGTCACTACGCACCGCGACTCAGTCGCCCCACCTCTCGTAGAGGATGGCTAGATGGCTACCCTCCTTTGCGGAATATAACTTCGAGGTGGGTTTAAGCCAGGAGCGCAGAATGATTTGGATGATGCTTTGTCACGCAGACCAGACTATGAGCTTTCTCATGTTACAACTGTAACGTCGTCTGTGACGGATTTGATCCGCACCGCGTATGCGGGTGATGAGATGTGTATAGCGCTGCTACGGACTTTCGAGAGCAAGGCGTTTGGAGACTCGGACAAGAAAATGTCACAAATACCGCGTGCACAATTGCACCGATATTCGTTAAATAACTGGTTGCTGTACTATAGCACCACATCTTCGGATGCACCACGAATTGTGGTTCCTCATGATGCGGATTTAAAATACCGCATCCTCTACAAAGCGCACGACACGCCACTCAGTGGTCATCTCGGTCGTGAAAAAACGTACAACTCCGTGAGTCACCACTATTGGTGGCCCAAGTTGTACAAATGGACGAGCACCTATGTGTGCACGTGTGAGTCGTGTTAACGGGTAAAACCCTCTTCAAATGCGACTGCGCCGCTGGCCGGCTTACTTGTACTCACTGGGTGCTAGCGGTACATGGATTCGGACTTTGTGTTTGGCCTGCCGAAAGATTCGGCGGGCAACACAGGTGTCCTGGTATTCGTCGACCGGTTGAGCAAGATGGCTCTTTTGGCGGCAGTGCCAGCCACCATCGACTGGGTCAGTACAGCAACGCTGCTCCTGGATCGTGTTCTCCGACAACACGAACTCCCAGAGTCGATTGTCTCTGATAGAGACTCCCATTTCACGGGAAAATTTTGGTCGACTATCTTCAAGGTGCTAGGCACCAAGCTGGATATGTCGACAGCGGATCATCCACAGACCGATGGTCAAACCGAAAGGGTGAATTGCGTCATCGAAGACGTTCTTCGCAGCGTCTGCGCTGAGACGCCGCGGCTCTGGAGCGCCATGTTGCCACTCGAAGAGTTTGCGCTGAACAATGCAGTGCATTCGTCTACCGGCTACACGCCGTTCTACATGAACGGGCTGATTCACCCTTGCATCCCGCTGACGCGGCCATCCCAGTGCTCAGGGCTTGATGGGTGGAATAACCGAACGGCTAGTGATGTCAGCCTCCTCACCATCCGTGAGGAAGTCGATGAATTCCTGTCTACTAGACTGAGTGTCCTACGACACGTTCACGATGTGATGTCTGAAAGCCAAGACCAGCAGAAACAATATGCAGATGAAAAAGGAAGAGGCAAAGTGGAAAGCTTTAAGGTCGGGGACCTGATTTTATAACATTTGAAAAATTTGCCCACACCTGTAGCCTCTGCTGTCTGCAGGACGACGCTTCGTCCACGGTTTACCGGACCGTTTAAGGTTATGGCCATACAGGGGCTGGCGTACACACTAAACCTTCCAAAACGGATGCTCAACCACCCGGTGTTTTACGTAGCCTTTCTCAAGTCATACCGGGATCCTGCGCAAGTGAACGCATAAGCGTTAGCACCGGAGCGGATCCCACGGGGCCTCGGCCACCCAGAAGCTGAACTAGCAACTGATTTTAAGCACGGAGTGCAACAACCTCCATTTCTAATGGTGCCAAGCGCTCCACCGTCTCATGCAGCGACGCATTCGCCTGTTCCACGGCTAGAAGTCGCTCCGATAGAGCGGTAGTCCTGAAGGCAAGGAAGCCGGCGCACGACATGCTTTATATCGCCAAAAGCGTCTGCACAGCGATATGCTACATCAGCAGGACGATCAGCGGAGCTCCAATCAGGGATGTGGAGGTGGTCGACTACGAGGCTGACACTACTTTTCCCGGATGAAATGACGAGGAAGGCGAGCCGCACCAACGGCGTGAGACGAGACCAGCTCGCGCCTTGCGGACCCCATGACCGTCTCCTGACCTGTCATCACCTGAGGAATGTGGTGTAATCACTAATGACCTTGATGAGGCACAGAAGCGGCAGCTGTAAGCTGCCCGTAAGGCGGCTCTGATGCGCTTCCATCAACGGTCGGTCATTTACCCTTGTGTGGAACATGGTTTCCGCCCGGCGGATCTTGCTGTGGAAGCGAAGGACGTGATAACTCGATTGTTACGCCTCCACATCATCGGATTCCCGGTCATTATAGAAGTTGAGATTGTAGAACGGAAAGCTCTTCGAGCTCGTTTCTTGGTTCTGCAAGATTTTCCGTTGGAAGCTCATCGCACTCGTTTGCGTGCTCAACGAGGTGGCTCTTGTGTACCAGCAATGCGGGCGATACCTGTAGTGCTCGCCTCTGGCGAAAGCACTACAGATGACGAAGCACTCTTTGAGCGATGTGTGCAACGGCACCGCAAACTTTCCTCACTGTTTGCCTTACAGTTGAGCCACAAGGAAGTGGACTTGCGTGTGGAGCGACACCTTCGATTTGAGTTTGCCAAACTCAAAGCACGCTGTCGACTCCCTTCAGATTGTCGCCCTGCGACGTATGGGTCAACCCCTAACGCTCCCGC
>NW_020189809.1:1086034-1087513 GCF_900000015.1 Plasmopara halstedii
TGGGGAGGACGTGCGGAGATGGCCTTTTCTAGTACGCTTGCGTGAGTTAGCAAAATAGAATTACATGTCGTGACTTTTACCAATTAAACAAATGATAGACCTTAGCGATTTTAACTTACTTCAATTATGAGCATCAGAAGTGGTGATTTGTACCAAGCTCAATTTTGATGCAAATACCGGTGTGCAATTATACTAAGCTTTTGTTGAGTAAAACATTAAATTTCTGAACTAGACGTACCATACAAAGCACAAAACTACAATATTAGTCTCCCAGTCCACCAACACTACTCCGCGAACTAAATGAAGCCGTTTACGATGTGAAATGAACCGACGTGCTCGCCAGGGATTAAAGTTGCACTCACGCATACAGTGTCTGGATCTTATAGACGAACTTGCGAAAATTGAATTATTGAGTTTAAGACGCAAAGATCCGATCTTGCTACAGCTTTTGGTGTTCCCTTTTACAAAAGGGGAGCTTCAAATCCCATTCGTGTTATCACCGACGGGAGTTACTCATACCTATCATTGTATCCTGTTCGCCTTGTGTCCCAGCTGGCCCAACGCTACAAGGACACTTCAATGTGTGTATTCTCCGCTAAAGTTTAAATGAAAGTATACTGCGTCCTTGATAGCAAATTACACGAGAGTTCGTACAAATTTTAGCAGGCTACGAAGAAGCGTCACAAAATGATAATGAGATATTTGTCGCCTAATTATAATACTGAAATATTGAGATGCAGTAGTAAATTTGTGGACTTCAAAATTTTTCAGCTTCTATACCTAATATTGAATATAATTGTTAGATGAGAATTGGTCCAATAAGGTTATTTTTTCGGAGACTCCTTCTTAGACAACAAATGCCTGTGGTCTCACAGTGCTGCAGAACGAGTCTTCATATTGTCTCAAGACTATCAGCACCTAATCTTCGTTGGTGGCAGTGCAGAATAGCAATCGGTGATCTACGAAGATGCCCACCGACTTCAAAAAGACTTGTACAAACAGTACTTCAGTCATAAGAAACTTGTATTTGATGATTTGACTAAGTAATCAACCGAGCAATTACTACCTAAGGAATTTGCAATCCCTTAAATCGCCACAAGAACTTATTTGCCAAACAAACAAACAGCAAGAATCATAACACATCAAATTCACATGGGAAACCCAATAATTTTAACAAAGCACATAGCATTTGTATTTTGACGCATCATGCGGTCTATCTAAATCGTTCGAATCACCAAATAACAATGATACACTCGTATAAAATCAGGTTTCTTTGTAAAAATAAATTTATCTGTAATTGGCGGTGCCAATTACGCGCTCCTTACGTGCAGTAGCCTTCGATATAATGCTCTCAGCAACCGAAAGATTGCTCATGATCGAGCTAACATCAGACGGAGTCCCCCTCTGACGAGACATTCCACTTCGAGTATTACGCATGCTACTACTCGCGGACGAGCCTCTATAGACGCTACGCTTCGA